>NC_140176.1:100005107-100095768 GCF_963971535.1 Notolepis coatsorum
GTACTTGAGGTAACAGCAGTCGCATCTTTTCACCTGCGCAGCTCGATCTCTCAGTGGCGAGGAGTAACGCGTGGGAGGCTCACGCTGCCCCCGACACTTCCTGATTCTACTGCGCAGGCGCACCAACCGACCTGTACGAATCGCTGTCCACAACGCCCGATCCCCACCCATCAGTGTCCCACCCCCTAATACGGCCAATGTGTATTAGTATGAACGACCAGCTAAACTGAAAGCAATGCGGAGCGCTGGGCTCGAACAGGCAAACCCAGCGTCTCCGTCATTCGTGGCGAGCGCCTTGCCCACTACGCCACGTAGCCGCCCACAAATTAAACACAATTTAAAGTCTGGACCGTTTACTTGATGCGGGCCACGAAAGAAAAATGAATTGCGGAGAACAATCTATTTCCTGAGATTTCAAACCGTGTCTGCGGCGCTGATAGAGACTTTATTGGCTCTTTTTTTCTCTGTGCAATTAGTCATTCCGCCAGTAATTGAAAATACCGCCGATATCACAGAGGCTGCAAAGTCGTATCTCCCGCTGTGGTTCTCCGCGAGGGACACTTCAGTACCAATGATGGACATTTCCTCTCATTTTGGGCTAACATTATCACCTGAAGAAATATATATATATATATATATATAGATGAATTGCGAATTAAGTGCTATTGCGAATGTAGTAGATAACTACGGTACGGTAGATAACTGTTCATAATATACCAAGGGAAGACTTTTTATGATTAAAATCTAATGAATGTCCCTAATTTAGCAGCCTAATAAATCACTGTGGAACAAAGGCATGCACTTTGATAACACTGGGAATCTTAATTATATGAGGCTAATCAATAAGTTAAGTTAAGAAGCGCCTGTCAATTAATAAGGAGTGACTTTTTAATGAAAATTACTGTAGGGCGATGTCACGTGTCTGGTAGTGGCACATGACCTCGAGCTGTATGCATCTTACAAAGGGCACTGCCACCATTTTCAAAAAGTGTCCCAGGATGTCAATATTTGTGTACAATCTCTACTCTCTCTTGAAGCTCAAGAGAGAGAGAGAGAGAGAGAGAGAGAGAGAGAGAGAGAGAGAGAGAGAGAGAGAGAGAGAGAGAGAGAGAGAGAGAGAGAGAGAGAGAGAGGTGAGTGAGTGAACCATTCATTGTCTATGGAGCAGCCCCAGATTTGACATCACAAATGGATTATTAATAATAATAATAATAATAATAATAATAATAATAATAATAATAATAATAATAATAATAATAATAATAATAATAATAATAATAATAATAATAATAATAATAATAATAATAATAATAATAATAATAATAATAATAATAATAATAATAATAATAATAATAATAATAATAATAATAATAATAATAATAATAATAATAATAATAATAATAATAACAAACTGTGTTTGTATAGCACCTTTCATACACGAATTGCAGCTCAAGACTGCAAAATAGACAAAAATAGACACCGTCAAGGTAAGACATAGCACACCAAATCACAATTCTTCATATTAGGATCTAACATCCCAACAGGCCTCTTTGTTTACGGTTTGATCGTTTAGAGAATTTTAAAATAGACAGTAATACAAGAGCAGCTAAATAATGCAATAGTGCAGTTCTGAATGACTGTTTAAACAGTTTAAACCCTGACAGTCTTTCCTGTTTGATACCCACACGGTTTAAAATCTGACAGTTAAGTTAAGGGTTATATTATCGTATAGCTTACGCTCTGCTCTCTTGGAACTATCCCTTTATCCAATCTAATAATGAATCATTTTTCTCCACATGCATAGACCCATCTGCCTGGCCACACCCACATCCGCTCCTCTACATAAGATTTAAGATTTGTTTATTAAGGACAATGCAAATTAATGAACATCATTTACATGAGTGTATGCATAACATCACAGCATGATAAGGACGTAAATATGCCGGGAATAGCACAGGGCTAATTTCCACCCGTAGTCCTAACATAAAACAAACACAAAACGGACCATACAACGTTCATTCATAAAAACTGACATCACTGACATGACCACACTAACATGACATTCAGTCAGTACAACATCACTAACATCCCTAATGAGTGCATATTTGGCTGTCTAACAGCCATTTCCTGAGTTGGCCCCTAAAGGTGGACAGGGTGGTACATTCCCTTAAGGGGACCGGAAGGCTGTTCCACTTCCCTTTATCGATAGAACATTTTTGCTGAAGGCGGTCTTTCTAAAATGGACCTCACAAAACAATAAGCGGGGTCGTGGCCACACCATCAGCTGCTTCCCTATTTTCACCACCGTAAAGTGCCTGTTATACACCACTTTAGTTTAGTGCCAAAATAGTTATTGGAAAGGAGCTACGTTATTGGAGAAAAGGAGCTACGTTGACATTATATCTTTGTTTTCTCTCTCACTATTTTTCGAGGAAATACAGCGATAATGTATTCGCCACCGGAGTGTCTAGAAGATGATGATCATTCTGACCTCCACCGGCGCTTCACATTAGGGGCGCACGTCGCTGAGCAATCCCCACCGGCATTGCCTCCGGCTCTGCAGCTGGACACTATGCTTGGGAGGCGGTCGGCTGGGTGAGGGCTGACGGCCTCTCTGGGCGGGTGATGTTTTTTGCGACGCGGGCGCCAGGTGTGTCAGTTGTGGGGGGTCAACTGCACAGCTTACGAAGGTCGGCTCCGGGCTAGAATCCTTTTTGCTGCCCCTTAGCAGCGTGGAGGGGGTTCTAGTCTGATGCCCCACGATAACATTAGCTCCTCCTCAGTGAAGTAGCTTTGTTTTTCTGGGACCGTGATTCCGAATCTGCGGTTCAATTCCCCGGGTCTCTGGACAAACGGATACCCTCTGTCGCCGTGCTGGCCCCGCTTTTCAAGATGAAAAACACCCGGCGCGAGGGAGGTGAGCTTGGTGTTCGTTATGAGAATATCCCCGAGCTCAGGTCGGCTGCAACCCGTGTACAACGAGGGGGTTGCTGCCGACACTGCTGTGTCTGGTAAACACCGTTCTGAAGAGGGGCATGTGTTGCCTTTTTCCCTTTTTTCTTCGGATAAGAAGAGGAATGTCGGAAAGATGTCGTCGGGCCTGCGCCATGACCGGCTGCAGGAGGTGGAGCGTCACATCGGAGCGAGGCTCTGGCCATTGCTTCTTCTGGCCTTGCCAGCGAGAGGCCTTTGTCAACGTGGTGGACCAACCTGTGTTGCGGCCTTTCGTCCTGCGTTCGTTGGTGCAGGTAAGGTGTCCATTGGACATTACCCCACTCTTCCTTCCTCCCCCTCCCGAATGTTTTTGTTAATAACAATGTTTTTTGTTTAACAAAACTGATAAGAGCTACAGGTGTCTCTATCTATCTCCATCACCTACTCGAGATAGAACCCTGTGGCCGCTCGATATCCCCCAGCGAGGTGCTAAACTCGCCAAGTTCTCGAGTCAATTACTATTTCTATCACGCTTACTTCATAGTCACTAGTTAGTTATATCCAGTTCATATGAAATATAAGCGTAGAAGAGTTGTTAACCTCTTCTTTGTTTGTAATAAACCGAATGTGTGTCTGGGAGAACTCTTATTGCCTATAATAACAATAATATCATTATTATCATCATTATCATCATTTTACGAAATGCCTGTTATGCTGCTTCTCTGAAAGCCTGATGATCTTTTTTTTTTTTTTTTTTTTTTTTATTATTGCAAAACAAAAATTCTTAAAAGTCAGTACTCAACACACAATGCATAATGAAACTAACAATTAAGGTGGCTAAAATGACATGCAAGTACAGAAACAGAAAACAAAAAAAAGTCACTGTATACAGTGTATATCCAACGAAATTACCAATTATACCAATGCCTTATACAGGATATACCCCTAATACCTATTATCTAAAACCCTACACACATATGCTCCAGCTCGAACCCCCCCTCCCGGACCCCTCCTTGGATAGTACCTCCCTTATCCCTCACTCCTAACCAGACACTACCATTATAAGCTAGCTCTTATTCTCTCCACCACTTCTAACCACATTGACATTTTGGATTCGTTGAGACCCAGAATTCTTGCTGTAGATATTTCTTGATAAATCACATCGAGATATGTAAGAAACCAAACCTTCCGGCAAATTTTTTCCGGTTGAAACCAGCGTGATGCGATCAGTTTTTTAGCTACTGTGATACCCGATAAAACTAATCTCTTTAGCTGTGGATTTACTGCAAACTCAAAAACATCATTCAATAGTAATACAGAGGGGTGTACTGGTATATTCCAAGATACGAGTTTTGATAATTGATGGGTCACATCTTTCCAGAATGCCTTAACTGGTGGGCAGTCCCAATACATGTGCATAAATGTCCCTTCGTCTCCATTTGTACATTGGGAGCATTTTGAGTCTTGTTTAAGACCCATTCTGTTCAGTCTTATAGGAGTCAAGTATGTCCTGTGAATATAGTTAAGATTGATTTGTTGATGGTCCGGGTTCCTGGATTGATGGTTCTATGGATTGGGATTGTCTTATATATTGTGCTAAAGATTCTAATGATAGATCGAATAGTCCGGGACTAAGAGGGCAACCCTGTCTGGCTGAGCGTGATACCGGAAAGATTTTGGAGATGAATGTACCTGTTGTAATCATGGCCGATGGGTCTTTGTATAATACTTTAATCATATCAATGAATCCTTTTCCTAACCCCATCCTTTCTAATACTGCCCATAGATACGACCATTCCAGCCTGTCAAAGGCTTTCATAGCATCCAGGGACAGCATCGCCTTATGTATGGTGTCTTCTTTGTCTGCACCTAGTACGTGCAGTATTCGTCTTATGTTATCAGTGATCAGGTGACCTCTTATGAAGCCAGTTTGGTCCGGATGAACTAAAGACGTCATATGCTTTTGTAATCTGATGGCTAATACCTTAGAGTACAGTTTGACATCGGTTCCGAGGAGGCTTAAGGGTCTGTAACTACCGCACTCGGTGGGGTCTTTGTCTTTTTTGAGAAGGACTGAAATGAGTGCAATATTGTCGTGTTTATGGAAGCTCCCCTCCTTGACTGAGTATAAGATCATATTTAGTAATAAGGGTCCAATTATGTCCCAATAAGAAAGGTACATTTCTGATGGGATACCGTCTCTTCCCGGAGCCTTACCATTTTTCATTTCGGATATGGCCTTCCTGTGTTCCTCTAGTGTGATCGGTGTTTCTAACTGTTTAGCGTCATCCTCCGAAAGTTTAGGGAGAGTCATTTCATTAAGATATGTGTCCATTTTGTTTTGATCAAAGGTTGTTTCTGATTTATATAAGTCGGAGTAGAATTCTTTGAATGTATCGTTTATTATTTTGGGGTCTGTTTCAAGTACTTGTTGTTTTCTAAAAAGCTTACGTCACCGTCACCGCCAATATCCTCATTTGTGAGGGAAGGCCTGTAATACTGCTCATTTGAAAGCTTGGTTGTATTAATACTCTTTTAATAAGTATTACTACTGTTAATAATGTAACATTAGCGTACTAACAATCATTTGCAAGCCTGGTGATCTTACATCACCATCACCATTGTTACATCCCAATGTATATATTCCCCAGTGTGTGTCTCCATGTGTGTGTGTTCTCCATTTTGTTTCCTCCCTCCAGCCATTGTTCCCTTCACCATTGGTCCCTGCCAGGCCAATCCTTCCATTATTGCAACACAGCACCGATTGGTGGATGGCTTTCCAGACTCCAACACTCAATCCACACCACCCAATCATGGATCACCCCACACCTGTTAAAACATGGCTTCTCACTTCAGTCTTTCTCTCTCTCTGGCATGAGGCTAGGCTTGTTGTGATTTTGGTAAACCTGTAACTTTGACAGCATTGCATTTCGTTTATTGGCCTTTGGTGCTTAGTAGTAATTTCCTTGTGTGTGTATGGCCACAGAGAGAGCATTGTTAGTTATAGTTTGTTTTTGTATATATTCTGCTTTTGTTTCTGTATAATTAATGTGTTTTTCTCTCTTTCTCAGGAAGCACAGATGGGGTGAGCTGCCATTTCCTTTGGACATTGTTTTCTCCTGTTTTGGTTAGGTAAGAGTAGTTTAGGTAATGTAATCTCTTTTACCATAGATTAGATTGTGTTTATTTGGAGTATAGTGGTGTTTGTTTGTTGTTTTGGCCTGGGCTCACCCCTGAGCTACATGTGCTTCCTTTGCCTCTATTCAATAAATATCATTGTTGTTTACAAACCTGGTCCATCTTTTCTGTCAACCAACTGTTATGTTACAGCCCTTTACCCTTAGACACACAGGGGTCGTAACAACCATCATCACCGTCCTCATTTGTGAGGAATGGTCTGTAATTGCTATAATATTATTATTATCATTACCATTATTAGTATCATCAATAGCATATATATATATATAATATATAACTTTAGCTGAAAAGCATTAACTAGCAATTGATTCAATCTGTAACATAGTCACCTCAAAGAAATGCAGGGCACGGCTGGCATTGCTGGCATTGCTGGCAGAAAGCAGTCCAAGAACTCAATGGATAATTATAAAAAGTCATTTTTATTTTGAAAGTTACAAAAGAGACTGTATTGGAAATGTCCAATTCAGTTAAAAAGAATTATAAAAACAAAACATCATCTTCTATAGCAGTGGTTCTCAAACTGTGGTACGCGTACCACTAGTGGTACTTGGTGGTACTGCTGGTGGTACTTGAAAACATTTACAAAAAAGCAAAAAAAAAAAAGAAAAAATGTACTTTTTTTTTTAATTATTTTTTAAACATAACATCAAATTAGACACACAGGCATTAACAGTAAACATCCAGTAAACATTTATTTTTGCAGTCAGGCCACTGAACTTAGAAGCAGGCCAGGCCAGTGTTTCTGGTTGCGGTGGCGCGATAGTTAGATAACTGGGGAACAACCAGGAGATCACTGTGACAGAGAGTAATGCAGTCTAAACAGTCATAAATCTTTAATTCAACTTCAGCCCTGATCATAACCATTTATTTTTAGATTTTTTGTAATGTCAGATATTCCTGCACCAGAATGCAGGAAATTAAGTTTTTGTAACAAAATAATTGTGTGTGTGTGTGTGTGTGTGTGTGTGTGTGTGTGTGAGTGAGTGAGAATGATGGACAATCGCTTGCTGTGTGAGAGAGAGAGAGAGACAGACAGAGAGAGAGAGAGAGAGAGAGAGAGAGATAGAGAGAGAGAATTAAGTACATTTGCTGAAATGCAGTTGTTCTTAATTTTCTCACTTGCTATGTGAGAATGTTAGTTATTATGTTCTCAATGCCCCTTGCATTGTATGAGTTGTGTGGAAGCGTTTGCTAGTTCTAGTGCTATCCCTTTGTACATTGTGGCTGTGTCTGACAAAAGTTAACAATACATAATGGTATTAGGAATACATTTGCCCCCTGCGTAAACTGCGCATAGCTGAATATACTGTATTTTAACGCCGGTCATATGGTGGTACTTGGAGAGCCAGCTACGTTCGCAGGTGGTACTTGGTGTAAAAAGTTTGAGAACCACTGTTCTATAGGATAGCATAGCCTATGCGCCTGGTGTCTGCAAGCAAAATCTGTTTGAAAATCTGAAAATCTGTCTGAGATCCAGCGAGTTGGTCTTTATAAATAACTCAAGATCTCTTTGCTATTGGTTTAAATACAGTGATGTCATTTCACTAGCCAATCAACGTACAACACCTAATGCATTCCGCAAGGATGAACTCCACCTTTTGTCTCTCTATGCTGGGAAAGCACCCAGTTTCCTCTGCCACGGATCCCGGCCCTCTCTGCAGGCAGGACAGGCAAGGGTTAAAATGTGCCACCCTGCTCTTAGCTTGAGCTGGAGTGGAATCTTTCAAGGCCACATATAGAGGGAGCACATTCCTACCCATTCTAACAGAGACTGCATTATCAAAAAGGTTTCTGTTTCCATTCTGACTGCATATTAACTGTAACATAACATTAACATTAACTGTAGTATAGTTTTAAAGTGTATAAAGAATATACAGGTCATATAAGAATACAAAAAGACATCCGTCATATCATAGGCCTATTCCATTCTCCAGGATCACACAAGATATTGTAGTGTGCACAAGTTACTGTTCCAGAGTCCATAGTCCATAGTTCTCACAGTTTTACACAAGTGGGAGGAAGAATATACAGACATTCCTCATAATCATATATAATAAACATAAGAACAGGATGTCATTATTAAAAGTGTCATTCGTTGTCAGTGGCACTTCACACCCCCTCTGTCATCCTGGTCGGTCATTTTCCACTGTCTTAATAGCGTCTGTACTTGGGGACGAGATGGCATTTGCGGGGTCACGATGGCTGTGACTCGTTACTTCACTACATTTGGAGATACGACGTGTGGTGTGAAAATTGTCTTAGTCGCTTTGTATAGCTTAGGTTAGCGTTGGCCAAATGTCTTCTCTCTACCTAAGAACAGCATTGTTTTTTACGTGAGTACAAATTTACTGGGTTTTTGTTGTATAATGAGAAGTTGTGTGTCTTCATGTAACGTTTAGACAATGTGGCTGAGCCCACAACTGGCTGGGTTACCCTACAATGCTGTGCATAGTGGCATATGATCGAGGGCTGAGTCCCTCTCTTAGCTTGTTATTCTTTACTTGAGGGTAATAATGAAAATAACAAGTGGCAAGTTTTTTTCACACATAAGCAGAGCTGTGGGAAACCTGTTTTCAAACAAGGTTTTCAGCTGTGGCGTGCATGATGTAAAGCTTTTACTCTACACATTTGGCATCGTATCAGGGGTAAGGTGGTGAGGGGTGGGTGAAATTATTCCCCGGTTTGCCCCTGCCCCCCCTCCCCTCAAATATGATTTTGTTTACAAAATGTGTGTTTGATTCACTATATTTTTGGGGATACAGTGTAAATCCCTCAGCTTCTGCTGGGGTTGTGCTCTTGCTTAGAGAGAGGCAATTTCTCTGAAAATTGTTTGGTCGCTGTCATGTAGACTTAGCAAGGCCTGTGACCAGCACTTGACCCTGGTTCCACTCCATGTTAGGATGGGAGGGTCACAGGATTTCCCCCCAGCCATGGGATACGTCACTGGGCGCATTTCCTATTGGCCAGGAGACATCCGTGAGGTTACAGGCTCTGTGCTGCAGACTGCTGTCTTTGTCAAAGTTGGATGATGTGATGCATTCGAAAACTGTTCGTTTGCTGCTCTGCTCTCTATTACAGTGTGTATTGGGCCATTGGTCACTTGGCCCAATTATTATTGCATGTATCTTTTTCAATTGTACTCACGTGGAGGTCTCTCTGGGGGAACTTCTGTCTTCCCCTCTTATGTGAGGAGCAGAATTGACGGGGTTGCCCTCAGTCGCGTCATATAAGGCCTGTGTCTGTGTCTTATTGACCGGCTTCCTGCTGCTCGTCCCAGACAGCATGTAGGGAACGTTGTCTGGTGTTTCTTATTAGAATTCACCATTGATGTGTTTCGGGTTCTTGACGTGCATATAGCGCTGGCCCTGGGTGCTTCCAATGTGGAACCACATTATGGGCCGGCGCGCCTTGGTTGCCCAATTCATAGAAACAGCGTTTTTTATGCGGGCGACTAGGAAGGAGATTTTTTATCTCTACCGAGCGCCAGTGCACTAGGTTAGACTCGATGACTCACGTGCATCTCCGGGGGGAGATGACGGAGTAGATCATTATATTGGCGGAGGGGTCTCACGCCCATGAGGTGGGCCGCCAGGAGCAGCGCATTCACGTTCTGTCCATCTTGGTGGCGCCCTCTGTGATGTTTTAGATCGACACGCGTACCTACCCCCCTCTTAGGACTGGGGATGGCGCCGTGACTAGGATGAGGGACTAGTTCTGGTCGCGCCGGACCAGGTCAGTTAACCCGTTGTCCGCCGGGGCGCAGATCTGCTGTTCTGGACTTTGTGCTTTTCCCGGGGGAAAATGCCCGGTCGGTCCGGGCTTCGCGGGGATTGATATCATGGATGTGTGTGTCATATGTATGCCACTACGACTTGCCCATAACAGTGACGTGCTTGGTCCATACTGTGTTGTACCTTCCGCTGTGTTACGGGGCCTGGTCCTTCTCCATTTGTTTCACTCCTCCCTCCCCCTGCTGGGCAGGGATGGGAGGGGGCTGTCGAGGTGGTTGCTGTCAACCCCTGTAGGCAACACTGTGTAGGTCCCGGTCCGCCAGGCCCAGGTCCGGACTCGTTCTCGTCGACCTGTTGGCCTGGGTTAACCCTTTGAAAACTGAAACACTTGTACTGCTTGTATAGCCTGTGTATACGCGCAGTTATGTTTCTAGGTTTTCTTGGTGGGTTAAGGGAACAACCGCCGCCTGTTAAACTAAACATAGGGAGGTGGTTGGTTCTCCGGTGTGTTGGTAGCAGAGTCGACTCTTGGGTTGAGGCCGGGCTTGACCCCGTCTGCCCGAGAGTGTGCCCCTGCATCTTTCATGACGTCTGCCAATTGTGTCGGCCTCTCCTTTGAACCTCGACCCCGCTGGAGGGGTCGGGTTTGTGGAGGTCATGACATGGTGCACAGCATACCGAACACCCCTTCCGCCGGGTACTGTTCTTACAGTAGACCCTTTAGGCACCTGTCTAGTCCGCAGTGCTCCAGGCACAGGTCGAGTTCTGGCCTGTTGCCTGGATTGAGGGATCAACCCCCTTGGGGGTTGTCTCCCCGGCGCGCCGTCTGGCCCCACAGTATTGTGGGGGGGTAGCCTCTTGGGGCTTACAGCCATGCCAACCTGGACACGCCCGATCTCGTCAGATCTCGGAAGCTAAGCAGGTTCGGCCCTGGTTAGTTCTTGGATGGGGGACCCCCTGGGAATACCAGGTGCAGTAAGCTAGAGTGCTTCAGGGCGGCGTACCAAAGGGGGGAAGGGCCTACTCTTGATTTAGGCCCTGTCCGATACGCTGGCGATGTGGGGGGTGGTGTCATCAGTGACCGCCTGGTAGGGTCCCGATGCTACGGCATTGTTGACCTCACCGGGCCCCCTTTTTCGGGGGGTCCTGGGCCTCAGGCTGTTCCTGGGGCTGGGTCCTCCTCCGCGCTCTGGTGCTACGGCCTTGCCACAGGGTTGGTTTCTTGACCTTTGGCCCCGTGATGTTGGGGGCTGTGACGGGGGTGTTTTGCTTCCCGTCCGTTCCCTGGTGGCATTTGGGAGTGGTCGCGGGTCCTTCTGTGTGAAGGTAAGTCCCACGATCTGCTCACCCTGTGCGTTTGAGGTGCTAAACCCTCTTCGCACAGTCGGATCCGATTCCTTCCCGTCCTCCTCTAAGGGGGTCCGGGGGCTCGGGTCCTCCCCGGTTCTGATGGTTGTGGGGGGCCTCAGCGGGTACATCTGTCGAGCTTCCGCTCTGCTCAGCTCCTGTGTTCCAAAAGAGCAGAGCGTAAGCTATACGATAATATAGCATACGGTTATCCTATAACCATAGTTATATGAGTATAGCGAGCGCTCTGCTCTGACTCACTGAGGACCCCATGGTCTTCGCCTTCGGTGGTGAAAGACTTGGGAAGGAGCTGATGGTATGGCCACGACCCCGCTTATGTAGAGGAGCGGATGTGGGTGTGGCCAGGCGGATGGGTGTGTGCATGTGGAGAAAAATTATTCATTATTAGATTGGATAAAGGGATAGTTCCAAGAGAGCAGAGCGCTCGCTATACTCATATAACTATGGTTATAGGATAACCGTATGTTATCTCTTGGCGTCCTAGCTTCAGTAGATAAATGTGTGGGTTTTATTGATTGAAAACTTTTTTTTTTTTTTTAACTTTATTTTTTAGCGTTTATTGCTTTTCTGGTCAAGCATGACCGACAGAAACAGGTTGAAAATGGGATGTAGAGCAGGGGAAGACATTCTGAGAAATGACGGCGGGTCCGGGAATCGAACTCGTGTCCCCCAGATCCGTGACAAGCACGGTTTTCCCCGACGCAGAAATAGCGCCGAGATATGAGGTGAGCTACAGGAGCTCCCCGATTGAAAACTTTATTAACAGATTGCAGAATGGGTACAATACAGTACAGCTCAATACACACAATTGTTAAGGGGATGCAGACCAGAGAAAGACTTTCGTCTTGTTTACATCAGGGTCCCCCATTTTCAATTCATCAGGACATATATGACATACATGACATACAGATAGACAGTACTGCTACATCTATACATTTATGACATACCAGATTTGCAAATACAGTACTGTTTGTGATACAAAAAGAGTCAAGAAAAGGGAGTATATACATTTGACGAAGAAACTGTACATTGGAGGAGGTTGGGTGGGGTTGTGTGGGGGGGGTTGGGTACATTGGGATATTGACAACCATACTGGGTAATTTACATTGGAGGTGGTTGGGGGGATGAATGAATGAATGAAAACTTTATTTAACAGATTGCAGAATGGGTACAATACAGTACGGCTCAATACATACAATTGTTAAGGGGATGCAGACCTGAGAAAGACGTTTGTCTTGTTTCCATCAGGGTCCCCCATTTTCAATTCATATAGGGGGGGGAAACACTGTATAAACAAGCAAAACTGTACATTGAGGGGGGGGGGGGAGACACTGTACAAACAAGCAAAATTGTACATTGGAATATTGACAAAACCATACTAGGTAAATTACTGTACATTGGAGGGGGTTGGGTTAGGACATTTACAGTGGCCAGTTTCGAATTGCAGTCTCCCGTAGGTGTCCCTTGAGAGTGGTTTTGAAAGTGGGTAGTGATTCACATTCCTTTACAGCTTTGGGTAGGGCGTTCCACATCGATGTGGCATAATTGCGAAACGTGTTTAGTCCCTTGTTTGAGCCGAATCTGGGTTTAACATGATTTGTGGAGCTCCCTCTGGTGTTGTGATCGTGGTATTCACTGACCTTTGGGAAGTATTTTGACATGTACATGGGTACCTTGGTCGTGTAGTGTATCTTGTAGACCAGGCCCATTGCAAGTTGCTGTACTCATCTACTCTAAGCCATCCTAGGTTGTCAAAGTGGGCAGGGGTGAGGTGGGTTCTAGGAGTAAGGTCAAGCAGTAGTCTGACCAGTTTGTTTTGAGATGTTTGTAATTTAGTTTTTAGCGCCTTTGAGGTGCTTTGGTACCATGAGGTGCAAGCATAGTCGTAGTACCCTTGAATGAGTGCTCCTGCCAGAGTCTTCAGGGTATTCTTGTTTACCGGAGAAAAGATCCGGTGCAAGAATCGAGTTCGTTGGTTGCCTTTTTTTATTACATTGGATGCCATTTTGTCACAGGAGAGATTAGCCTCTAGGATGGAACCTAGGTAGGTAATTTCATCTTTCCTTGTGACAATATTGTCACCCACTGTAACTGAGAAGCCGTCGGTCTTGCTGAGTTTGTTATTTGAACCGAAGAGAATGGACTCTGTTTTGCCCATGTGTAATGATAGTTTGTTATCGGCGAGCCATATGCAGATTTTGCCTAGTTCCGAGCTGAGGGTTTTTTCAACCTGTAACTTGTTCTTGTCAGAGACCAGCAGGGCTGAGTCGTCCGCAAACAGAAACAAGTTGCAGTCACAAGCTGACGACATGTCATTTGCATAAATTAGGAACAGTAGTGGTCCTAGTATGCTTCCTTGTGGAACACCACAGCTCACTGTGAGGGGGGGGGATAGGGTACCGTTTACCTCCACCATCTGTTCCCTCCCCTCAAGGTATGATTGCATCCAGCTCACTGATAGACTATCAAAACCAATTGCTTTTAGCTTGTCAATCAGAATGGAGTGATTGACAGTGTCGAAGGCCTTTTGTAGGTCCAGCATGACCATGCTGCAGTATTTGCCCGCGTCCACCTCTTGTTTGATGTGGTCGTTCAAATAGAGAAGGCATGTGTCAGTGGAGTGGGATGTTCTGAAGCCAGATTGGAATTCGTAGATTAGATTTTTTTCCGCTAGGTACTTTTCGACCTGTTCGTAGACTATTTTTTCCATGACTTTCGAGATGGATGTAAGAATAGAAATAGGGCGGTAGTTGCCTGGGTCTAATTTGCTGCCCTTTTTGTGCAGAGGGGTCACCCTCGCAATTTTGAAGTCCTTGGGGACGTGTCCCTGTTTTATGGAGAGGTTTATTATGTGTGTGATGACTGGGGTGATTGCGGCTGCTGAGTCTCTGAGGAATTTGGAGGGGATGTTGTCATGGCCAGTGGCCTTGTTAGGTTGGAGGGCGCTCAGTTTTTTGAGTACCTCATCTCTTGTTACCATTTCCAGCTTGAAGTCGTCCTTGCGGACCCCTAGGTTTTTGTAGTAAGGTACTATGTGTTCTACCCCATAAAGCTCTGAGTGGGAGGGTAGTTTGTTTACCAGTGTTGTGGCTATGTTTGTGAAGTAATTGGCTACATCCAGCTTGTCTGTGATGAGCGTGTTGTCCGTTTTTATGTTTATGTTTGAGAATCTGGTTTTAAGTTTTTTACTGCATCCTAGTTGATTATTGAGTAATTTCCAAAGTTCACGTGGTTTGTTTTTGTTTTCCTCAGTTTTGTCATTGATGAAATTCTTTTTTGCAGTTTTGATAATGGAGTTTACGTCGTTTCTTAGTCTGTTTCTTTCTAGTTTGAGTTCAGTCACGTGGGCTTGGAGTTCACTGCTTGTGCTTTTGGTAAGCTTTGACTGACTTTTACGAAACTGAGAGCATTTTTTGTCTCTGGTTTTCATAGCGGCCAGTATTTCGGAGTGCATCCACGGCTCAGCGCGATTTTTTACCCTGGTGGTTCTTAGGGGGGCCATGTCGTTTAGTATTGTTGAAATTTTGGTTTTGGAACCAAGCCATGTTTCTTCAACCAGTGTACCATTGAGTTCATCTGACCAGTGCATGTTCCAAAACACTGAACATGCTGTATGACGTTGTCTTAAAGATCCCCGTTAAACAAACACACTGCTACACACTGCTACACACTGCTACACACTGCTACAAACGGCTAGACACTGCTACACACCGCTACACACTGCTACACACTGCTACACACTGCTACACACTGCTAGACACTGTTACAAACTGC
The DNA here is from genome assembly GCF_963971535.1 of Notolepis coatsorum. NCBI lineage: Eukaryota > Metazoa > Chordata > Actinopteri > Aulopiformes > Paralepididae > Notolepis > Notolepis coatsorum. Next base: position 100,020,113 of record NC_140176.1, read on the forward strand.
TACACACTGCTACACACTGCTACACACTGCTACACAGTGCTACACACTTCTACACACTGCTACACACTGCTACAAACAGCTACACACTGCTACAAACGGCTACACACTGCTACACACTGCTACACACTGCTACACACTGCTACACACTGCTACAAACTGCTAGACACTGCTACAAACTGCTACACACTGCTACACACTGCTACACACTGCTACACACTGCTACACACTGCTACAAACTGCTACACACTGCTACAAACTGCTACACACTGCTAGACACTGTTACACACTGCTACACACTGCTACACACTGCTACACACTGCTACAAATGGCTACACACTGCTAGACACTGTTACACACTGCTACAAACAACTACAAACTGCTACACACTGCTACACACTGCTACAAACTGCTAGACACTGTTACACACTGCTACACACTGCTACAAACTGCTAGACACTGTTACACATTGCTACACACTGCTACAAACTGCTACACACTGCTACACACTGTTACACACTGCTACACACTGCTACAAACAGCTACAAACAACTACAAACTGCTACACACTGCTACAAACTGCTACAAACAGCTACACACTGCAACACACTGCTAGACACTGTTACAAACAGCTACAAACTGCTACAAACTGCTACAAACAGCTACAAACTGCTACACACTGCTAGACACTGTTACACACTGCTACACACTGCTACACACTGCTACAAACTGCTACAAACAGCTACAAACAGCTACAAACTGCTACACACTGCTACACACTGCTCCACACTGCTACAAACAGCTACAAACTGCTGCACACTGTTACACACTGCTACACACTGCTACACACTGCTACACACTGTTACACACTGCTACACACTGCTAGACACTGTTACAAACAGCTACAAACTGCTACAAACTGCTACAAACAGCTACAAACTGCTACACACTGCTACACACTGCTACAAACTGCTACAAACAGCTACAAACTGCTACAAACAGCTACAAACTGCTACACACTGCTACACACTGCTACACACTGCTACAAACAGCTACAAACTGCTGCACACTGTTACACACTGCTACACACTGCTACACACTGCTACACACTGTTACAAACAGCTACAAACTGCTACACACTGCTACACACTGCTAGACACTGTTACACACTGCTACACACTGCTAGACACTGCTACACACTGCTACAAACTGCTACACACTGCTACACACTGCTACACACTGCTACAAACTGCTACACACTGCTACAAACGGCTAGACACTGCTACACACTGCTAGACACTGTTACACACTGCTACAAACTGCTACAAACTGCTACACACTGCTACACACTGCTAGACACTGTTACACACTGCTACACACTGCTAGACACTGCTACACACTGCTACAAACTGCTACACACTGCTACACACTGCTACACACTGCTACAAACTGCTACACACTGCTACACACTGCTACAAATGGCTAGACACTGCTACAAACGGCTAGACACTGTTACACACTGCTACACACTGCTACAAACTGCTACACACTGCTACACACTGCTACACACTGCTACAAATGGCTAGACACTGCTACAAACGGCTAGACACTGTTACACACTGCTACACACTGCTACACACTGCTACAAACTGCTACACACTGCTACAAATGTTTGTTCCAAAATAATGCTTCGGCGCATCCCATCATGTTATAATATAAACATGATGGGATGCACTGTTTGTGTACAGTACTGGGAAGAAGAATGATTTTGTTCATTATGAAAGAGGCTGATGGTGAATTCATTGTCCATGTACTACTGTAGGATAAATTCTCCTTACCTCATTAACCACCCGGACAGGAATGATGCATCAAACTGAAATGAATGAATCACAGCATAGATAATCCCTGCATGATGCATCGCCTCAGCCGTGTAAGCATAATCATAATCACATAATAAATCACGCTGTAATAATTTTCATGTTTGAAGGTTTACATGTTAACTCATAAGGTTGAGCCACGTTTCAAGCCAAAGGCACCCAATCAAACACCATTCTGGAATAATAATAATAATAATAATAATAATAATAATAATAATAATAATAATAATAATAATATTATTTAATGATAATATTATTTAATGATAATGATAATGATAATGATAATGATAGAGAGAGAGCGAGAGAGCGAGAGAGCGAGAGAGCGAGAGAGCTGTGCGTGTTTGTGTTGGGCTATTGGAAACGTGGTTGCATTTGACTGACTGATCATACAACGTGGTTGCATTTGACTGACTGATCATATATTGATCGATGGCAATGGTGATAATATTCGCCAATGCGTGCCTTGTACATGTTTGCAAAATGTTTGGTATAGCGCCCCTAGTGGCGAAGCATCCACGAGCCGCTACTGGTCTATAGTGAGGTGTCTATAGTGAGACGTCTATAGTGAGGGGTCTATAGCAGTGGCGGCAGCACAAATATATTATATAATATTTTTAAACATCCCCCAATGTGTGTGTCAGTAGTGGCTGGTGAGTTTAAAAATTGGGGCGGACGGGAGAGATACAAAATAATTTAATAAAGAAGTACAGACACAGTGTGGTTATGAAGACGGCAGACAGACACTACAGTTAAAGACAACAGACAGTAGTAAATACCTTGGAGTAACTCTTGACACACATCTCACTTGCTTGATTTAACCCTTTGATGCATACAGTCACGCCAATATGATGATTATAATAGTCACTGCAACATATGTTTGCATTAAACCATGAAAATGCTTTAAAAAATTATTAAATGAAAAGTTTCTAAACATTTACTAAGAGTAGTCTACTGACACACTAATCATTTTGATTTTTATTAAAAATTAAATAATCTACTGTAAGACAATTTATATAAAAACTCTTGGGTGCCTAAGACTTTTGCACAGTACTGTGTTTTCTATCCACTTTAGCCAAACACACACATACACACTACTGTGAGACAATAATGATCAAACACAAAAGGGATAATGGCTTATAGCAGACTTTTTTTGTATTTTATTTTTTTATTATTTTTTAAACAAACGCATAAACAAATATGACAACACACGATAAGATATACAAGCATTAGTTGACAGTGCACATCCAATGAAATCACATTTTAGTTAATTGTCTTATACAGGATATACCCTTAATACCTGTTATCTAAAAACCTACACACATATGCTCTAGCTCGTACCCCCCCCCCCCTCCCGGACCCCCCATTGGATAATCCATCCATTTTCCCTCTTATAACTTATAGCAGACTTAATGATTTTATAATATTTCAGATAATGAAATTAAATGTTTATCATCAACTATCCAGTTAGTATTTATATTGTAACGTTTGGCCACTTTAAATCATTGAACGTTGAATGAGGAGCACTGATTCAAGGGTACTACGACTATGCTTGCACCTCATGGTACCAAAGCACCTCAAAGGTGCTAAAAACTAAATTACAAACATCTCAAAACAAACTGGTCAGACTACTGCTTGACCTTACTCCTAAAACCCACCTCACCCCTGCCCACTTTGACAACCTAGGATGGCTTAGAGTAGACGACAGAGTACAGCAACTTGCAATGGGCCTGGTCTACAAGATACACTATACGACCCATGTACATGTCAAAATACTTCCCAAAGGTCAGTGAATACCACGACCGCAAGACCAGAGGAAGCTCAACAAATCATGTTGAACCCAGATTCGGCTCAAACAAGGGACTAAACACGTTTCGCAATTATGCCACGACAATGTGGAACGCCCTACCCAAAGCTGTAAAGGAATGTGAATCCCTACCCACATTCAAAACCGCTCTTAAAGAGCACCTACGGGAGGCTGCAATTCGAAACTGGCCACCGTGAATGTCCAAACCCCCCCACCCCCACCTAACAGACAGTCCCCTCCCCACCGTATGTATATATTCTCTACCCACGTATGTATATTTCTATTGCATATCAATAGCGCCGGTCGTCAGGTGTGTTAAATACGTGACATGTGTTACATTCCATTAGGTGCGTGCAATCCCAGTTGATTTCAGGAACGCACCACTGACTACCACACTACAGAAGGTTAACCTTTCACTACCACACTACAGAAGGTTAACTCTTTCACTACCACACTACAGAATGTTAACCTTTTCACTACCACACTACAGAAGGTTAACCTTTCACTACCACACTACAGAAGGTTAACCTTTCACTACCACACTACAGAAGGTTAACCTTTCACTACCACACTACAGAAGGTTAACCTTTCACTACCACACTACAGAAGGTTAACCTTTCACTACCACACTACAGAAGGTTAACTCTTTCACTTGATTTGTCTTGTTTATATCAGGGTCCCCCATTTTCCTTATAATACATTTACATTTAGTCATTTAGCTTTTAGACTTACAAGGTCTGTACGACAAGTCACACTATGAAACAAAACAGTTATTTTGATGTAGCCTTTCCTTCCTGGTTCAGCCAATACCTTGACCCCCAACATTACATGGCTTATGTGAGGCTTTCAACAAATTGACATAACAAAAGAGCTTGACGCAAGGTATTAATGTCCCCATAGAGAGGGGGGCCATGGAATACAATGCATTCTGGGTAGGGTTGTAGTTGTTTAACTCACCGGTGTGAAACTCTCCACAAAGTTCGAAGGCCATTCATCTCTGAATGCGTTTTCTGATATCACCATGATTCATAGGAAGTAGCTTGAAAAGTATCCCACCAAAATGTTCAAGTGATGGCTTATTTTGAAGGTATGAATCCGTTAAATTGACGTTGCCTCAACAAGTCCCTCCTATCCACGGCTAGGCACATATATCACCCAGCCCTAAATACAATACACAAATATACAAAATAATGCTCAAAATACGCACACTTCGTACCTTATTTGTACATAAAGCCCATCCTCCGATCATTCTTTGTGAATTCTGCGATGACTTTGTCAGATGTCTTCATTCTAATCTGTGCCAGTCAAACGCCACTGTCCGACAAGAAGTTTGGGAGTTGGACATCCTCTTGCAATAATAATACTTTTCTCTTCAAAAGTCATAATTGCATGCTTCAGCAGCGCTGTCCACTTTGTTGATCTGTTGGAGTCTGGTCTCCTCCGTAAACTGGATGCTTGCAGAGGGGAATCCCTGTGTCACGGGCTCACAGGCTCACGGCACTCGCATATTGCCCATATATGGATCTTCTCTTGACTTGATTGGTGTAAAAGCTGTCAATCAAAATGAAGCCGGGCCTCCCGGGTGTGCAATTAGAATAGCCTCTAATCCAATCAGGGGCGTAGCTTCCTACAGGCGATATAGGCGGTTGCCTAGAGCGCCACCCAGAGGGGGGCGCCAAAAAGAAATAAATATAGCTTTTATTTTTTATTTTTTATTTTTTTGCTCAGCACAGTTTTGGCGCCCCCATCTATATCTGCAACCATTATTTTTACATAAAAAAAATTCTAACATAAGGGAAAATTTGACAAAAATCTAAAACGGTCGGTCAGTCTGAGCCTCAGCTTTAGGTGTTCACAGTCAGAACATGCTAGAGCGCTGTGTATTGATGGGTATCCGTCAAGTGTTTATAGAATTGAGCGTTGAGGAAAGAAACGTTAGAGAACTATGAAGAGGCAAAAGCCATCCGGCCATCCAGTATAAAAAGAGAAGAAAAGTAGAAGACGAGAAACGTGCCAAGGTGAAAGGTATGCAATTTTGTACAACTTCCAAGACCTGCCACACCAAGAGCTGATGAAGCAAGCAGAGGCACTTGTACACACCTTAAACCATGGAGGGCAATCTGATTTGGATGGGAAGGAGCTGGCTCAGGAGTTGGAACATTTGATGTGATTGATGACTTTGCAGCGAGGAAGGCCAGAAGGATTGCACTGTAAATGGAAACCAGTAGGAGCTACAGGCTAACCTTGACGTGTGATGATAGGGAGTGGAATGTAAATAGTTCTTTAGACAAAGTGAATTTGTAATTTTTATTTATTTGTTTGTAAATTTAGCATATTATATTTTGATTATATATGTGTAACATATTTTACAATACATAATTTTCTTTTAAAGCAAATTTGCACGTTATTTTATTGTTTGTTATTGTTATTATTATTATTGATTGTTAGCTAAGTTGTTTGTTTTAATTCTTTAGTGTGCACTTTACATTTCTTCTTCATTTTCTTTGAAAGCAAATTTGCACATTCTTTTATTGTTTGTTATTGTTATTATTATTATTGTGTGTTAGCTAAGTTGTTTATTTGTTTTAATTCTTTAGTGTGCACTTTACATTTATTCTTGGCTCTTGTTCTTGCTTGTAAAAAATAAAGGTGCAGTACTTTACTGTATAACTGTTAACCCTTTCACTGCCACACGACGGAGGGTTAACCCTTTACTATCACACAACCGACGGTCGTGAAAGTGTTAACCTTCTGTGTATTGTCGCAGTGTAAAGGGTTAACCGGTTGGTAGTGCAGCGATGTTTTGATTTGGGGGGGGGGGGGGGGGGGGGCGCAGACGTGAACCTCACCTAGGGCGCCAAATGTGCTATGTCCGCCCCTGAATCCAATCAAAATAGCTATTTGCCGTGAATTCACTACACCATTCACTTACGTTGGATAATGAAACCGGGCCACAATGCCGGCCTCACTATATTGAATGAGCTGTCTGTCACTTGGAAAAAAATGTTAAGGGATCAGAATAACCGATATGTGAAGAAAATGTTATTCACAGAGGACAATATAGCTTTCCAATGAAAAAAAAATTATGTACTATGTGTATTACTAGTGAAGCACTGCTTCATGAGTATTCATGCAGAAACCTCCACTGATCCAACATGATAATAGTAAAAGCAATAACAAAATACACAATGAACTGATTAAAAGTGGTCACAAACGAACAATACTTCGAACCTGCCAACATCAATGAAATAACCAACGCCAATGGACTGAACATTTTTCACATTAACATTAACAGCTTAAAAAACTAATTGGATGAAATCAAACAATTATTCATAAATGGTAAGGCAAACATACTGTGCTTCTCAGAAACTAAGCTTGACGATTCTGTAAAAGATCCAGAGATAGAGATTGAGAACTACTCAATAATCAGGAATGATAGGAACAAACATGGAGGTGGTGTCTGTATGTACATACACAAGGACACCAAATTCATCAACAGAAATGACCTGAATCATAAATCAATTGAAACTGTATGGGTGGAAATCCTATTCGAAAGGGCGAAATCCCTACTGGTTGGCACAGTCTACAGGCCGCCAGATCATAGTAGCTTTTATGATACACTGGATGGGTGTTTAGCTGGAGTTGAGGATGTAGACAAAATTCTTATTGGAGACTGGAACACGGATATGCAACGAAAAGATGCACCCGTCTTCAAGTCATTCAGTAGGTTTTGTGATCTGCACGGCCTCAGCCAGCTAATCACCCAACCCACACGTGTATGTGAATCAACTCAGACTACCATTGACCTCATTCTGACCTCCGACAAGTCCAAGATCTCCAATAAAGGGGTTATAGCATGCGGGTTAAGTGATCATTATATGATATTCTGTACCCGCAAAAAACTAAAACAAAAGGCTGGCTGCCACAAAACAGTCACATCTAGAGACCTCAAAACCTACTCTAGCGAGGCCTTCAACCTTGAACTGGAGAGTCTGGACTGGTCAGATGAACTCAATGGTACACTGGTTGAAGAAACATGGTTTGGTTTCAAAACCAAATTCTCAACAATACTAAACGACATGGCCCCCCTAAGAACCACCAGGGTAAAAAATCGCGCTGAGCCGTGGATGCACTCCGAAATACTGGCCGCTATGAAAACCAGAGACAAAAAATGCTCTGAGTTTCGTAAAAGTCAGTCAAAGCTTACTAAAAGCACGAGCAGTGAACTCCAAGCCCACGTGACTGAACTCAAACTAGAAAGAAACAGACTAAGAAACGACGTAAACTCCATGATCAAAACTGCAAAAAAGAATTTCATCAATGACAAAACTGAGGAAAACAAAAACAAACCACGTGAACTTTGGAAATTACTCAATAATCAACTAGGATGCAGTAAAAAACTTAAAACCAGATTCTCAAACATAAACATAAAAACGGACAACACGCTCATCACAGACAAGCTGGATGTAGCCAATTACTTAAACATTTTCTTCACAAACATAGCCACAACACTGGTAAACAAACTACCCTCCCACTCAGGGCTTTATGGGGTAGAACACATAGTAGCTTACTACAAAAACCTAGGGGTCCGCAAGGACGACTTCAAGCTGGAAATGGTAACAACAGATGAGGTACTCAATAAACTGAGCGCCCTCCAACCTAACAAGGCCACTGGCCATGACAACATCCCCTCCAAATTCCTCAGAGACTCAGCAGCCGCCATCACCCCAATCATCACACACATAATAAACCTCTCCATAAAACAGGGACACGTCCCCAAGGACTTCAAAATTGCGAGGGTGACCCCTCTGCACAAAAAGGGCAGCAAATTAGACCCAGGCAACTACCGCCCTGTTTCTATTCCCAGATAGCAAAAAATGAGTGAATCAACGTTGAAATAGGGTTCAGCAGAAATATTGAATCTATGTTGAAGCCTGACATCTAAATTATATAGATCGTTGTCTATGACCCTAACGTTGAATCAACGTTAGGTGTCAACCATAGCTGATACTATATCAATGTTGATTCAACCATCATCTAAATGGTAATCTACATGCACATTTTAGTTGATTTTATATTGAATCAATGTTAGACATCAATGTTTATTCAACCATAATCTAAATGGTAATCTACATGCACATTTTAGTTGATTTTATATTGAATCAATGTTAGACATCAATGTTTATTCAACCATAATCTAAATGGTACTCTACTTGTACATTTGTAACTTGTACATCTACTTGTAACTTGTAAAGTTAAGGAATCAATACTGATTAATGTACATTTTACATTAAAATATTGCTGCTGATATGTATACATCATAACATTACATGTTTTTTTCCTGCTGTTAAACACACTATTGTTAAATAAATAATAATAAAATTCTTATATGACCATATTTCCAAAAATGTGTGAACAAAAATGACAACATGGCTTTTAAAATGAAAAAAAAAAAAATTCTAGGGTATCAGAACTTCCAGTGACTAAAACTTTACAAAAAACAAATAACAGACCTTATAACAGGCTTTCATTAACAATATAGCCACTGCCAGAATAGTGACACACATATTGTGTGTGGTGAGCACACGCATTCATGCACAACGAAGACAAGATTGCAATCATTTTAACTATAAATTTATGAGCTCAAAGTATGAGCTCACTACTGACTGAAATGTCCAACAAAAAGCATCAATTGTCAAATAATATTGATCACATTAACTAGACTAGATGTTTGAGGAAATTAGAAAGGGAACAACAACTTAACCCTTGTGTCTGATCAGATTCGTATTTGTTTGATAACTTTGCAGTGATGAGCCAACATAATATGTGGCATAATCTTTTAATTATCTTGTATTATTATTTTTTACTCTTCATAAATTGTTTATTCCACTTCAGCCCGATCATAACCACCACATATTCATTTTTTTGTCATATTTAACAACTCTTTTCAGAAAAGTGGGAGTATTTCATTACAAAAATAATATAAAAATGGTTATGATCAGGGCTGAAGTTGAATAACATATTTATGGAAAAGAAAGTGGGAAATTATTTCAACATAATCTTTTTATGGAGTTTTTCAATTTAGTCCCCTAATAAGAGTATAATACTTTAGTTTTCAGACACAAGGGTTAAATATAAACAATGGCATAGGATTTGAATTTAAACACAATGGAGCTTAGATGATCTACAGTTGTCCACGACTTATCCTCCAAGGCATCTGCTATAATAATCTTCAGATTTACTTAAGTGTTATTAGTAGGTTACAGCAGTAAGCATTAGTTTGCTCAGTCAATTATGGCCAATTCGTTTTATATTGTTTAATACAGTTAAATAAATAGATAAATGAAAAGCAATTTTTTTTTGATTTCCCCCCCCCCCCCCCCCCCCCCCACTGTACCGAAAATAATACCGAACCGTGTCTTCAAAACCGAGGTACGTACCGAACCGTGGATTTTGTGTACCGTTACACCCCTAATGTTTCTATAACTCTCTCCCATATAACTCTCTCCCATACCCTTAACACCAACCGCTGAAGTGCCCTTGAGCAAGGCACTAAACCCCCAACTGCTCCAGTGGAGTTGCTCAGTGGCCAACAGTGTCAGACTGTGGTTGTACTGGGGCCTAACAAAATTAATAGTTGGTTTCAGGTTGGTTGTCAGTTTGGCCATGGGTAGGTAGGGAATTTATTTTATTTTATTTTTTTATTTTATTCTTTCCCATGGCGACTATGGATAGGGAATTTCTTTATTTAATTAAAATGTTCACAACAACATGGATGCATGTACTCTGCCAGCATGTTTAATATCCATAATACTAAATGTTTGACTAAGATTTCTATGAAACTTTATTAAAAAAAAAAAAAAAAGGATTTTTTTTTTTTTTATAATTTTTTCTAAAAACTCATAAAATATATTGGGTCGCACCTAAATCGGCAGGGTCGGTCGGCAACCTGAAACCAACTATTAATTTTGTTAGGCCTGGGCAGCTCCCAGGTGTGAATGGAACTCTGAATGTGAAGCAGGGCGTAGCTGAAAAAGAGCATCTGTGCTCAGCGAACCTACCCTGGGTAAATAAAGGTTAAAATTAAAAATAAAAAAAATAAACACTGCAAGAACAGGCTGAAGCATAAGTCATTCAAGTAGATGCCGTCCATGGAAGAACAGTGTCCAGGGTAATTCCTTGTACTGTATGAACCAGGGAAACAGTGTGCTGGGGTACCCCAAGTTTGACTCTGGTTCGCTTGACAATTAAGTTTGGGTCACTTCGGTTCCAAGAACAGGCTGAAGCAGCATATTCAAGTAGATGCCGTCCATGGAAGAACAGTGTCCATCAGGGTAATTCCTTGTACTGTATGAACCAGGGAAACAGTGTGTGCTGTGCTGTGCTGGGGTAGCTGTGCTGTGCTGGGGTACCCTAAGTTTGACTCTGGTTCGCTTGACAATTAAGTTTGGGTCACTTCGGTTCCAAGAACAGGCTGAAGCAGCATAAGTCATTCAAGTAGATGCCAGGGTAATTCCTTGTACTGTATGAACCAGGGAAACAGTGTGTGGTGTGCTGTGCTGTGCTGGGGTACCCTAAGTTTGACTCTGGTTCGCTTGACTTAAGTTTGGGTCACTTCGGTTCCTTGAGATGCCTCCCTCCCGGTCTGGCGCATAACGAAGCCACTTCTTGACAGTTTCGCTGTAGTCCTGGTCGGTCAGCTTGGGGTCAAACTGTCGAGCAGCAGCTGATAGACACAAAAATAAAAAAGTGAGGAAGAGAGGTGAGATGATGTACGATGATAAGAGCACCCCTCACTTCACACAAGTGCGATTTTTTTTTAATCACTCAATTGCGACAAACACTGTGACACCTCTAAACACTGATAGATCTATCAGTGTTTAGAGGATCTATCAGTGTTTAGAGGGTCTATCAGTGTTTAGAGGGTCTGTCACAGTGTTTGTATCAGGGTGGGTGTCGTCTTAGTCTAGTGGTGAGAGCTGTGTTTGTTTCAGGGTGGGATGCTTAGTCAAGTGGTGAGAGCACTCAAACCACAACTACAATCATTGTTGGTTCGACTACCGGTCACTTTTTGACTTTTGCTGACTTATACAAGACGTATGAGGATATAACATAATGTACATTATGTACCTTTTTTCCTGTGGTCGATCATTTACATCTCTCTTGAGACTTGTGGTGCCAGCTAGCTAACATCTATGATGAAATGAAACCTCACCAAATCTTTGCTGATTTTGATCGAGTCCTTGAACACGGTCCAAACCACAGCCTCGTTGCAGGCGGGGGTGGTCAAGGAGCCCAGGTAGCGGTAGTACTTGGTACGATCCACTCCTTCTAGCAGATCGTCCAGCGAAAGGCCTGCTGGCAGGGACGCGTGCTGACCTGAAGACGAAGAGACACAGACACACTTTCTCAGAGACGAAGAGACACACGTCCTCAAAGAAGAAGAGACACAGACACACATCCTCAAAGAAGAGACACACATCCTCAGAAAAGAGACGCAGACACACATCCTCAGAGACACAGACCGGTTAACTGTCTGTCGTGTGATAGTGAAAGGGTTAACCGTCTGTAGTGTGATAGTGAAAGGGTTAACAAGTCTTAAAAAGTATTACGTTCATAATTCTCCATTTAAAGCCTTAAAAGGTCTTGGTTTAACTTGTTGAACCCTGCAGACAGTCAGCCTGATAGGAGATGATTTAACTTGTTGAACCTGCAGCCAGACAGGAGATGATTTAACTTGTTGAACCTACAGGCAGACTGATAGGAGATGATTTAACTTGTTGAACCTGCAGCCAGACTGATAGGAGATGATTTAACTTGTTGAACCTGCAGCCAGACAGCCTGATAGGAGATGATTTAACTCTCGTTGGACAAGGCAACACATATCGAAACATCCTCTTACCTTTCAGCATGACGTTGCTCAGGTGGGAGGTCAAGGCGTTCCAACTGGCAGGTGAGTTAGTCGCATTTCCAGACATTTCCTGTCAAAACGCAGTCATGGTTTAGCGCTCGAGTCTATTGTACCCTGTTCTCTCACACACACACACACACACTAAAGCTGTCCCCGAAGCCTGTTTTTGGGATTCGAACTTCGTCAGGGTTTTTCAAACGGACATTTGATCCTACGTTTTTAATTAAAAAAAAATCTTTAAAAAAAAAAAAAAAATTTCTTTTTTTATATATATAAATATCCTCAAACTAAATCCTCAATTTGAATAAAGTGAGTATTTTTCTTTTATTAAATCAACTTTCTTTAATGAATATAATTCATCAGTTTTTAATACTATAATATTAGTGTAGCCTAATCTCTATCTGCAACTGTGAAGAAAAACCCCATTGGTTTAAACAGAATGAATAGACATAAACAATTAAAAATAATAGATTTATTTTTTTAATTAAAAATGAAAATTTTCTAATGTTGATTTAGAATTTGAATGCCAACGTAATGAACGAAGGTCCGAACGTTCGAACACCCAAACACACACACACACACACATCCTCACCTCGTTGAAGAAGCCGAAGGCAGCCAGCCCGGCGGGGTCGGCGACGCCCAGCGACGTGTTCCCGCCGTAGAACGACTTGAGGTTCACGATGTGCATCTGAGGGGAAGCCATGCGGGGGTTAATGAACATCTGGGGCTCAAAACGCTCGCCTGCGCCCACTTCTTTGGACTCCTTTTTCAACGCACCTGCATCTTTTTTCTATTGTTTCAATGGTTTTATATGTACAGTAAAGTACAGTACAAATGTCATTCAATCAATCACAGTGCAGGTGATTGATTGATTGAACATTTTATTAACAGATTGCAGAATGGGTACAATACAGTACGGCTCAATACACACAATTGTTAAGGGGATGCAGACCAGAGAAAGACTTTCGTCTTGTTTACATCAGGGTCCCCCATTTTGAATTCATAATGAATTGTAAGTAAGGGTGCAATTAGCACCGTGCAATACATTCTTTGTGGATCTAGCCCCCCAGTCTGATCCCTAGTCGAACCCGTACCTCCATGGCGTAGCGCTTGCCGTTCACCGTGTGCTCGGACCCCTTCACCTCAGAGCCGTTGCCCCAGTGCAGGTGGAACTGTAGGCTGTCGTAGGCCTCGGACAGACCCCCCCCGGACACCTGCACGCCACTCCTCAGAGTCACTTTGACTGGAAGACAAACAAACAGAGGGTGGGTTCAGCTACGTACCGCGACGCTACGGGTTCAAATCCTGGCTTATGACCTTTCGTCGAATTGTCATGGTGCACAATTCGTCTAACTAAACTGTCCCTCTATTCATAACTGCCCTCTATTCATAACTGCTAAACTGTCCTCTATTTATAACTGCTATTTGCTAAACTTCTCCGAAGTTGCCTACTGCAGCTTTAATAATCCAAAACACAGAATAATGCATTGAGTTTTAAAGCACATTCTTGCATACAAAAAAAGAAGTTATTCCAGAAAGCCAGGGCACAAAACGTTGAATAATAAACTGAACAAGCATAACATGCACACAGAGTCAGACATGATGGGGTTGTACAAGAGCATGTGGATGAAAAACATCTCCATACATTAAGCCTACATGTCCCCGTCCTTAACCACCCCTAGGTCAGGGGTCTGGACTGGGAGAGAGGTCCTCTAGTCTAGGTCAGGGGTCTGGACTGGGAGAGAGGGCCTCTAGGTCAGGGGTCTGGACTGGGAGAGAGGTCCTCTAGGTCAGGGGTCTGGACTGGGAGAGAGGTCCTCTAGTCTAGGTCAGGGGTCTGGACTGGGAGAGAGGTCCTCTAGTCTAGGTCAGGGTCTGGACTGGGAGAGAGGTCCTCTAGGTCAGGGGTCTGGACTGGGAGAGAGGTCCTCTAGGACAGGGGTCTGGACTGGGAGAGAGGTCCTGGACAGGGGTCTGGACTGGGAGAGAGGTCCTCTAGGACAGGGGTCTCCAGGGGGTCTTCTTGTTGGGATGGAGGTGATGCACTGAACACAAACTACACCCAGACTGACTGGAGACTCGAGTGAAAGGAATCCTGTTTCTCCTCAAACTAGAAACTCTTTACAAACAGTCTGGTGGCGTTGTTCTAAATGACTACTAATCATCCTGTTTATTTTTGTTCCTCTTTATGTGACTGAATACTATCGTTTATCAATACATGTTCCCTATAGTTTATCAATACAGGTCCCTATCCTTTCTCAATACAGGGTCCATATCCTTTCTCAATACAGGGTCCCTATCCTTTCTCAATACAGGGTCCATATCCTTTCTCAATACAGGGTCCCTATCCTTTCCCAATACAGGGTCCCTATCCTTTCTCAATACAGGGTCCCTATCATTGCTCACCTGTCTTGCCGGTGTTCTCGCTCTCGTACAGGGCAGAGGTGTTGCCGTAGTTGACGAAGGAGAAGGCAGTGAGGGCAGAGTCCTCGGTGGCATTAGCCTACACGATGTCGATGGGAGACTGTCTGGAACCATTGCAATGGTCTGGGGCGATAGTGGGCCAGTGGCTGTCACCTGGATACAAAATATAGTATAGTTTAGTAATACATAGATATTATATGATGGACTGTTAAACATTTTTTAAAGTGTCTAAAGTGAATGTTAAAAGTGAGTGTTTAAAGTAGAATGCGCCAACATTATGGGAAATTATCTTATCGTCTTCTCCAGAGTCAGACAAGAAGATAGATACCAGTTTCCTCTCTGTGCATTCAGTAGAAAGATATCATGCTGAAAGCTAGCCTAGCTTAGCGCAATGAATGGAAACAGAACAGGCAAGCTAGCCTAGCTTAGCACAATGAATGGAAGCAGGTACAGACCAGCTAGCCTAGCTTAGCACAATGAATGGAAACAGAACAGGCCAGCTAGCCTAGCTTAGCACAATGAATGGAAGCAGATACAGACCAGCTAGCCTAGCTTACTGTAGCACAATGAATGCAAGTGGATACAAACCAGCTAGCCTAGCTTAGCACAATGAATGGAAACAGAACAGGCCAGCTAGCCTAGCTTACTGTAGCACAATGAATGCAAGTGGATACAAACCAGCTAGCCTAGCTTACTGTAGCACAATGAATGCAAGTGGATACCCACCAGGGGATCAACCCTATGTTCCCCCGGTCCTATGTTCCCCGGGTTCTATGTTCCTCGCTTTGATTGATTATAATATGACACTCATAGCAGAATTAGTTATCAATAACCTACCTGTATAAATGTTAAAAGTTGTTGCAAATATTTGTTTTCCCTCATAAATATACCACTATATACATTAATTTCTTATATTAGTTTTAAAATGACCATTTAACAGTTTAACAGTGCTCTGAAAATGCTCTGAGAACATGCGGTCATCATTCACTGTTTTAAGCACAAACACATTAGGGAGGGAGGGAGAGAGACAGGCCCGGCCTGTATGCCTGCACCCTGCCATGTTGGTTTACCATGACTTTTTAGCAAGCAAGGTAGCAGCAATGCTAAGCTAACTGATTGTGCCAGTGTATCCTGTTAAAGAATACATCATAAGCCACATTTTGAAACGTTACTGACGTTAGCCTACATAAAATGTATAACAGTATATACAACAGGTGGATATCACTAAACACCAAAATCAAGAAACATTCATCATAGCTAACTGCTAACGCTACTAGCTAAATTAGCTTCAGCTAGCAGGCATGAATAACTGTTAATATAATATTCTCTACCATGTAAAAACGAACACGGCACTACTCCGCTGGCGTTTGCAATCGAAAGCATACATACAACATACAACATACAACATACAACATAATCGACATTATTGCCATGCAGTACTCACCGATGCAGAGAGACATGAGGTAGCAGCCAGGAAGCTGCCGCACAGGTGCATTCTGGGAGGCGGGGCAGCACAAGTGCAGTGCAGTCTGGGTGATGAGACAATGACGACAGCATGTTGAGCAGCATCCGTTGATTCAACATTTATTAGATATTGGCATTTCAATCATTAAAATGCAACCACAAAACAATATTGATTCAATGATATGTTTTCAACATTAGTCAATTGCTTTAAAGGTTAATGGGTGATTCAACATCAATCGTCGACCTTAACCAAAAATCAAGCATTGTGACCATAAATCAACATTGAATTAACACCTTTTGCTATCTGGGTTCTCACCTCCATCTCGAAAGTCATGGAAAAAATAGTCTACGAACAGGTCGAAAAGTACCTAGCGGAAAAAAATCTAATCTACGAATTCCAATCTGGCTTCAGAACATCCCACTCCACTGACACATGCCTTCTCTATTTGAATGACCACATCAAACAAGAGGTGGACGCAGGCAAATACTGCGGCATGGTCATGCTGGACCTACAAAAGGCCTTTGACACGGTCAATCACTCCATTCTGATTGACAAGCTAAAAGCAATTGGTTTTGATAGTCAGTGAGCTGGATGCAATCCTACCTTGAGGGGAGGGAACAGATGGTGGAGGTAAACGGTACCCTATCCCCCCCCCTCACAGTGAGCTGTGGTGTTCCACAAGGAAGCATACTAGGACCGCTACTGTTCCTAATTTATGCAAATGACATGTCGTCAGCTTGTGACTGCAACTTGTTCCTGTTTGCGGACGACTCAGCCCTGCTGGTCTCTGACAAGAACAAGTTACAGGTTGAAAAAACCCTCAGCTCGGAACTAGGCAGAATCTGCATATGGCTCGCTGATAACAAACTATCATTACACATGGGCAAAACAGAGTCCATTCTCTTCGGTTCAAATAACAAACTCAGCAAGACCGACGGCTTCTCAGTTACAGTCTCCGGCTGTCCCTGAGCAACGACCGGAGTGTTGAATGTCCCGTGACTAAGACGGGGAGGACGTGACCCTCTTTGCGCCGCCCCTGTGCCTCAAATAGATCCGCTATCAACTCTATCTTTAATCTTTCAAAATGTTCAGTTGCTATCGCTATTAGCTCTATCTTTAATCTTTCAAAATGTACAGTTGCTATTGCATGCACTCATCTGTGTTTCACTACACACATGAGTGCATGCTTACCAACTGTCCGTCTGCAACACTACTATCACCAACATCTAAGAAGGGAGATCCCCCCTTGAATGGCCCTTCTAAGGTTTCTCTCCTCCACACTGCCTGTGGAGCTTTTTTCCCTATTGTTAGGTTTTAGTGAGTTTTTCCTTACCTTCGCGTGGGGTATGTCTGGGAGTGCTTGCATTCTTTCATTTATTTGCATTCATCTAAAAAAATTTGGACCTTATGGTGTTCTTGTTCTGTTCTTGACTTATTGTTATGTTTTCTTCTTGACTTGTTTAAAGAAGACCTGTACGGCCCATGGGGACATTAACGTGTGTTGTCGGGCCCTATAAATAAATTTGATTTGATTTTGATTTGACAGTGGGTGACAATATTGTCACAAGGAAAGATGAAATTACCTACCTGGGTTCCATCCTAGAGGCTAATCTCTCCTGTGACAAAATGGCATCCAATGTAATAAAAAAAAGTCAACCAACAAACTCGATTCTTGTACCGGATCTCCTCTCTGGTAAACAAGAATACCCTGAAGACTCTGGCAGGAGCACTCATTCAGGGGTACTACGACTATGCTTGCACCTCATGGTACCAAAGCACCTCAAAGGTGCTAAAAACAAAATTACAAACATCTCAAAACAAACTGGTCAGACTACTGCTTGACCTTACTCCTAGAACCCACCTCACCCCTGCCCACTTTGACAACCTAGGATGGCTTAGAGTAGAAGACAGAGTACAGCAACTTGCAATGGGCCTGGTCTACAAGATACACTACACGACCAAGGTACCCATGTACATGTCAAAATACTTCCCAAAGGTCAGTGAATACCACGATCACAACACCAGAGGGAGCTCCACAAATCATGTTAAACCCAGATTCGGCTCAAATAAGGGACTAAACACGTTTCGCAATTATGCCACATCAATGTGGAACGCCCTACCCAAAGCTGTAAAGGAATGTGGATCACTACCCACTTTCAAAACCTCTCTCAAGGGACACCTACGGGAGACTGCAATTCAACACTGGCCCCTGTAAATATCCTAACCCAACCCCCTCCAATGTACAGTCATTTACCTAGTATGGTTTTGTCAATAGTCCAATGTACAATTTTGTTTGTTTGTACAGTGTCTCCTCCCCCTCCCCTCAATGTACAGTTTTGCTTGTTTATACAGTGTGCGCCCCCCCCCCCCCCCCCCCAACCACCCCCAATGTAAATTACCCAGTATGGTTGTCAATATCCCAATGTACCCAACCCCCCCCCACCCAACCTCCTCCAATGTACAGTTTCTACGTCAAATGTATATACTCCCTTTTCTTGACTCCTTCTGTATCACAAACAGTACTGTATTTGCAAATCTGGTATGTCATAAATGTATAGATGTAGCAGTACTGACTATCTGTATGTCATGTATGTCATATATGTCCTGATTAATTGAAAATGGGGGACCCTGATGTAAACAAGACGAAAGTATTTCTCTGGTCTGCATCCCCTTAACAATTGTGTGTATTGAGCTGTACTGTATTGTACCCATTCTGCAATCTGTTAATAAAGTTTTCAATCAATCAATCAAACATGTTTGATTTGTTAATAGCCAGGTCTTGAGTTTTTTTGTAAAGGTGTGGTAGGTAGCACAGTGTCTTATTTCAGTTGGTAGGATGTTCCAAAACTGAGTGGCTCTGACTGCAAAACAGGACTGACAGAAGGAGCTGGACCTAAACGGCACAGTACAGTCCCCTCTCTGTGGACCTATTATAAGATGTTTTTTGTTTGACAAAAGTACTGAGAGGTGGAGGGGCCTTGCCATTTAGAATCTTGAACAGTAGGCAATGGCAGGCATCAGTGTGTTTTGTCAGGTTTTCCCAGCTGAGGATTCTGTACTTGCTGAAGATGTGACAGTGTTGGTAAGTATACGGTTTTCGGTCCAGCACCTTGAGGGCCTGTTTATACAGAGAGAATGGGTGTCATGGTTGTGCTTTTTGCATGGGTCCAGCTAGTCATACAGTAAATGAGATGGGAAATGATCATTGCGTTCATATAGAGAAGCGCAGCAGTAGATTATATTTATTTTTTGCCAGTCTGCGTTACTATTTTTACCTGCTTTTTGAAAGATAGTGTAGAGTTGAGGATAATGCCAAGATATTTAAATTGAGAGACTTAGATTGGCTCTCTCCAGTAATAAACACTCCAGGATCATCAGATGTTGAATTAGATTTTGTGAAGTACATACAAACTGTCTTCTTCACATTAAGACACAGTTGAGACTCTGTGAGCCAGTTGTTGACATTCACCATTGCAGCATTTAGTTTAAAGGGGAACTATTTTACTATTTCTTTCACTATTTGGGCACTTTTACACAATCCCTGTGAGTCTATGGAACACCTCTGTAATTTTTTATTTTATTTTATTCATTGTTTTGTATTTCTAATCAAGTCCTCAAAAACAGCATTTTTCTACCTCAAGATCTTAAGCCGTTTTGAGCCTGGGCTCCAACCACTGTGGGAACTGTGTGGAGTGTGTGGAGACTCAGCTGATTATCATGCAGCTGAGTCTCTCTGACATCACAGATCAGCACATTTTCAGATGACTCAGTTCAGTGAGGGTGAATATTGTGAGAGGAGAATTGGAAGAATGCGCCAATATGAGAATTAGAGACATAGATCATATTAATATAAGTCCACATAGCTAGGAAACAATGCTAAACACTGAAAAAGGCCATTTATAAGATAGTTCCCCTTTAACAGCCGCCAGTTCTTTAGTTGTTGCATGAATATAGATAACGGTCTCATCTGCATTTATTTGAACTTCACACTCTGTGCAAATACACGGAAGATCATTTATAAATAAACTGAATAGGAGAGGCCCGAGGATGGATCCCTGGGGCACACCCATTTTCATTGCTCAGAAAGTGTGTTGTTTCACCTCTGAAACCTAACACATTGAATTCTATCAGCAAGACAAGACTTCACCCAGTTCAGCGCACCAATATAAAAATTTAAGTTAGCCTCTTAGCGTTCGACGGCCTGTATAAGGGCCATCACGCCCGTGAGTGGGACACGCGCACGTTGCGGCATTTTGCTCTCGTCTGTCGGCTCTGGGCTGCATTTTTCGCCTGATCTCTCTCTCTCTCTCTCTCTCTCTCTCTCTCTCTCTCTCTCTCTCTCTCTCTCTCTCTCTCTCTCTCTCTCTCTCTCTCTCTCTCTCTCTCTCTCTCTCTCTCTCTCTCTCTCTCTCTCTCTCTCTTCCAGTTCCCCTTTCTTCCTTCACACCCCTCTCTTTCTATCACACGTTCTTCCTCTCTTTCACCCCCCCTCCTCCTCCACCACCTCCTCCTCCTTCATCAACCTTTCTTCTCCTCATCCGACTAATCCCTCGGCTCTTACTTCTCGCCGGCCTTCCCTCGTGCTCTCCTGCACCACCTGGTGGTGGTGGGAGGAGGTGATGGTGCTAGGGGTGGTGCGACATGCAGATACAACAGTGTCCTGTATTCCCCACACCTACAGATGCTACACGCAGATAAAAAGAGCACCTACGGGAGGCCGCAATTCGAAACTGGCCTCAGTAAATGTCCAAACCCCCCCAATGTACAGTTTCCTCCCCCTCAAATGTATATATTCTCTTTTAGAAACTCTGTCTGTAAATAAACAGTACTGTATATGTGTAACAGAACGTAAACCAAACCCTCTTTATCTGGGAACGCCCAAACCCAACTTCGGTCACGCCCCATCTCTTGCGGCATTCTGGATCTTTCCTCACAGCCCCACCAGATTTTGACGTCGAAAGGTAGGTGATATGAAATCATACTTATTTTAGAGTATATATATCAAATTTCATGAGTATTCATCTATATTTAGTCATCTAAAGACTACTAGATGTGAACGTTTTTACCACTGCAACGTTATAATTGTTCATGTTTTATTGTTTCTTAACCATTTTCTCAGAGCCGGCAGTCCCACCGCAGTCCCACCGGGTGTCCCAGCCAACTTCCTCTCCCTCCCACCGTAAGCTTTTTCAAACAACTGTGAAAAAAAACATGATCTACAAATGTCCATGGCCAAAAGGAACAGGAAGAAAAACTCTTATTGTACCTGCCCCTACGGCCTACACACACAGTACACTGATAGACTGTTCATAGCGCAATATTTACCAAACCAAACAAAATTTATTTTTGAGTGGTGCTCCCTTTATTGTGTCTGCAGCCTCCTGTATTCCTGGACCAACAGGAGCATCGACGTCCTCCTCCTCCCACGCCAGACCCACGACACCCATCGGCATGTTACTTAATATGTTTTTTGAGTTTGTCAGGGCAAACTTATGAATTGTTATTTATTTTGTCAAAAATGTGCTGATTTTATACAAATTGCTGTGGGGCACTTTGAACTGTGGTCCATGTGTGAAAAGTACTATATAGATAGTTATTCATATTTATTATTGGTATATTGTAATCAAGCAGCGTCATAATAATACATTTCTTTTTAACTGCAGGTCACACCACCAAGAGGCAGAAGCTGGGATCTGGCGGTGTGGCCGGTGTAAAAAGGCGAACCCCCCTGTGGACTCTGAGGGTTTGGTGTCGTGGGTCCAGTGTGACAACTGTCACAAATGGTTCCACACCATCTCTGTTCAGTGGGAGGAGGAGGACGAAGATGCTAGTTTCTGGTGTTACATGGTGTTTGGATGAATGAGTGTATGAATGAGTGAGTGTATGAATGAAAAAATTTATAAATATGTATGGTGTGCTGTAAATAGTTGATATTGTTCTAAGTTATGTTTATTATATTTTTTTATATATTGTTTATAAAATGTTATGAAGTGCTGGATGTTGTGTTAAATTTGTCATATTTTTGTTGAAAACACATGTACTCACAAATGTTAATGTGACAAGTGATTGTGATTAATATTTTGTTTGTTAGACAAATAAAATGGGGATGTTGTTTGCTCCTGAGATGAGACGGTAGACAAAGCAACGCTTTATACACTACCTTCCAGTTGACAGTAGATGGCAGCATTGATTTAAAAGGATGAAAACAGGTTCAAACAAGAGAACTACAGATTCCAAGATCTTTTTTCACAGTTCACAGGTCAGCAGGTCAGTAAAAGGTGATGAAAATGCGATCTGAACATGGGAGCGTTAAACTATGAATGCGCCCTCACAGTAAGCTGTGGTGTTCCACAAGGAAGCATACTAGGTCCGCTACTGTTCCTAATTTATGCAAATGACATGTCGTCAGCTTGTGACTGCAACTTGTTCCTGTTTGCGGACGACTCAGCCCTGCTGGTCTCTGACAAAAACAGGTTACAGGTTGAAAAAACCCTCAGCTCAGAACTAGGCAAAATCTGCATATGGCTCGCTGATAACAAACTATCATTACACATGGGCAAAACAGAGTCCATTCTCTTCGGTTCAAATAACAAACTCAGCAAGACCGACGGCTTCTCAGTTACAGTGGGTGACAATATTGTCACAAGGAAAGAAGATATTACCTACCTGGGTTCCATCCTAGAGGCAAATCTTTCCTGTGACAAAATGGCATCCAATGTAATAAAAAAAGTCAACCAACGAACTCGATTCTTGTACCGGATCTCCTCACTGGTAAACAAGAATACCCTGAAGACTCTGGCAGGAGCACTCATTCAAGGGTACTACGACTATGCTTGCACCTCATGGTACCAAAGCACCTCAAAGGCGCTAAAAACAAAATTACAAACATCTCAAAACAAACTGGTCAGACTACTGCTTGACCTTACTCCTAGAACCCACCTCACCCCTGCCCACTTTGACAACCTAGGATGGCTTAGAGTAGACGACAGAGTACAGCAACTTGCAATGGGCCTGGTCTACAAGATACACTACACGACCAAGGTACCCATGTACATGTCAAAATACTTCCCAAAGGTCAGTGAATACCACGATCACAACACCAGAGGGAGCTCCACAAATCATGTTAAACCCAGATTCGGCTCAAACAAGGGACTAAACACGTTTCGCAATTATGCCACATCAATGTGGAACGCCCTACCCAAAGCTGTAAAGGAATGTGAATCACTACCCACTTTCAAAAACACTCTAAAAAAACACCTACGGGAGACTGCAATTCGAAACTGGCCCCTGTAAATGTCCTAACACAACCCCCTCCAATGTACAGTAAATGACCAAGTATGGTCTTGTCAATATTCCAATGTACAGTTTTGTTTGTACAGTTGTACAGTGTCCCCCACCCACCCCTCCTACCCAACCTCTCCCCCCCCCACTCCTACCGAACCCCCCCCCACCCACCCAACCACCCCCAGTGTACAGTCCCCCCCCCCCACCTACCAATTCCAATGTACAGTTTCTACATCAAATGTATATACTCTTTTTTTCTGGACTCTTTTTGTATCACAAACAGTACTGTATTTGCAAATCTGGTATGTCATAAATGTATAGATGTAGCAGTACTGTCTATCTGTATGTCATGTATGTCATATATGTTACGATGAATTGAAAATGGGGGACCCGGATGTAAACAAGACGAAAGTATTTCTCTGGTCTGCATCCCCTTAACAATTGTATGTATTGAGCTGTACTGTACTGTACCCATTCTGCAATCTGTTAATAAAGTTTTCAATCAATCAATCAATCAATCAATCCCTCACGTCACCTCAATACAATGACCGTAAATGGCCACCTAATTATCATAATTAAAGTGCATCATTAGCATTATGTTTGTTGTCTAAAGGGAACCAAAATGGTACAATTTAAGTTTTTAAATGTTATCCACATATATAGGACAAATAAAACAGCGTTAATTTGTAAAAAACTCCAATGAAAACGGCGCAAGGTACATAATATTCGCTATTGTTATGCAAATGTGATAGAATCCTATATTTTGTATGTCATAAATGTCTGGATGTAGAAGTGCTGTTTATCTGTATATCTGTATGTCATAAATGTTATGAATTGAAAATGGGGGACCCTGATGTAAACAAGACGAAAGTCTTCCTCTGGTCTGCATCCCTGTAACAATTGTGTGTATTAAGCCGTACTGTATTGTACCCATTCTGCAATCTGTTAATAAAGTTTTCAATCAATCAATCAATGCAACAGTGTCCTGTATTCCCCTACAGATACTCCACGCAGAAACAACAGTATCCTGTATTCCCCCCACCTACAGATAATAATAATAATAGTATTAATAATAATAATAATAATAATAATAATAATAATAATAATAATAATAATAATAATAATAATAATAATAATATTACAGATGACTGAAAAGGGACTCAACACTGTTAAAAGTTGGTGATGACTGGAAAGCTTATGTCGCTGGGTGCTTTGAGGCACTTGCAATGTATTGGAATGATAAACCCCCTTGAGAGGAAACCATCTCATCTCCTGAGGGGGTCCTTAACACAAATATACAGAAAATACAATAGATAAAGCAAAACAACACACACACACACACACACACACACACACACATGCGCGCGCACGCGCACACCAGGGGCGTTTTTAGGGTTAGAAAACATTGGGGGCTTCAGCCCAGGGGGGTGGAGTTTTTTTTTTTTTTTTTTTTTAAACACAGTAATACGCAATTTTAGAGTAATAAGAGATGAATACTGAAGAACTAGAATCATTAGAGGTTCTCAAAGTGAGGTCCATGTCCATGAGAGGGATCTGGGCAGTCCCCATAGAAAATTCAAAGTTAACAGGACCAAATCATCAGTTTCTTATTTATTTATTTAACCTTTATTTAGCCAGATAAAACATTGATCTGGTCCAAGAGGCCCCAACAGGAGTACAAATATACATATATACACATATATATATATACATATACTGTACATACATACACACATACAGTATACACCAATAACAAAATAAAAACAGTTAAGAATCATACACATAAGCAAATAAACAAACAAACAAACATATGCACAGCCTATGTACAAAAAAAATAAACAGTTCATCTCTAGTCTTTACAGTTTTCTTCAATTGCATAAACACTCAAATCAAAAGTATTACACAATTATCAAAACATTACACTCAAGGAGCAAAACATAGGCCCAGATTTGCACCTCTATAAGCACAATGTCAGCCTCACACTTTTTGCAAAACAATACACAGAGCAAAAAAGTATCTTGCCAGATCCAGCTAGGCAAAGAGATAATGTCTAGTATTTTCTGTACTCTATTTAAATTTTTTCAAAATTGTTTTTGTTTTACTGTAATTTTAACCTGTAGGCCTACTGGATACAGTATTTTATGTTTGTCTGATATTTGCTGAGCTTACAGTGTTATGCACATAGTAGCATGAAAACTGGGACATGTTTTGTTGTGATTCTCCATGTTGAAATGTTGACTGATTTGGTTATATGGAGAGAAAATTTATATTTTCATCAGTCTGCATCATTGATTTGGGTATATGGAGAGAAAATGTTTTTTTTCAGCAGTCTGCATCATTGATTTGGGTATATGTAGATAAATAAATTATATTTTCATCAGTCTACAGCATTGGTCTTGTGTAGTGTTTGGTGAATTTATTGTATATTTGCACATTCTCTGCGTACTTCACTTACAGTACTCTAATCACTGAGAAGTAGAATAGCTAAATGTGTTTTAGGTTAAGCACAGCAGTGTGAGTAACTGGTTCAAACAGAATTAAGTCATATAAAACATGTGTTTCATATAGTAACAAAATGTAGTTTTTTTAAATTAGTGTATGGTTTTGACAAGTGTTTAATTTAGCAAAGGATCTGAGGTGTTCTGATAATTGTGTGTGTGGTTGTGCTAATTGTGTGTTTTGAAACACCGGGCCCCGTTTTAAAAATCATGCTTAAGCAATCGAAAAAAAAAGTCTCATAAAAAAGATATTAGATTTTTGGGTATTTTCCTGCCTTTGGTCCGCTTTGCATTCACATCTCAAATGCAGGGTTCACTTGCAAGAGTGAATGAGCTTTCACACCACCCCAAACCAACCGGACTATCCGAGGAAATGAACCAGGGTTCGATTAAAGCTTATTATAGTTTATCACAGTATCATGAGCATGTCTTTGTCAGTGGACACTGGACATGGGTATGGAGGCTCCAGGTGCTGCTGCGTTAAAGTGCACATCTTCAATACCTATCTGTACTATTTAAAAGCACAGTGCAGGACACACTCAAAGGTTATCGCACCTCAGAGATGGAAGTGGACATGTATGACAGGACAAAGGTCATATGTAATGGCATCTTGTGGCACAAGCTCAGACCTCAGCTCAGGAGATCAGCTGAGACAGAGACTGTTCTATCCAGAGCTTGAGAGCAGGTTCTCATGAGTTGGATAACAACTTATGAGAGGCATACACAGGCATGTTATCCAGCCTCAGACCAGTTTCTCTCAGTGGAATTGCTGCAACCCCTCGCCACACATTACAATATCCAACTATTACAGGACAGGCAGAGATGCAGTCCCTACTATCCAAAGTGTCTTTTCCCTCCTGGATGATAATAATAATAATAATAATAATAATAATAATAATAATAATAATAATAATAATAATAATAATAATAATAATAATAATAATAATAATAATAATAATAATAATAATAATAATAATAATAATAATAATAATAATAATAATAATAATAATAATAATAATAATAATAATAATAATAATAATGCATTTGATTTATAATGCGCCTTTCAGGATACAAAAAAAAAAGTCCACAAATCGGTGAATGAAAAAATTATAGGATCAAATGAAAACTACTTACTAAAAATGGATTAAAAGTACTTAAAACCAAAAAAAAATACCAAACACTAAAAAACATTCAGCACAGACAATGGGGGTGCTGACATCTTAAAAAAAAAAAAAAAAAATGTAAACAATTTTTTTTTTTTTTTTTTTTTTAAGGTCCGGGGCTAGGAGAAAAACATCCGGGGCTAAAGCCCCGGAAGCCCAGGGCTAACGACGCCACTGGCGCACACACACACACACACTCACACACGCACGCACGCACACACACACACACACACGCACGCACGCACGCACGCACGCATGCACGCATGCTCACACACACACACACACACACAAGCTCTCCCAGGCCTATATACATCAGCTGATTCCCCTAGCAATGGCACAATACATACAATAAATGTACACATATACCCATACAAAGTTATATACTTGTATTTAATCTAGTGAGATATGGTGAGCAGCTCTGGTGTTATAGAGATATGGTGAGCAGCTCTGGTGTTATAGAGATATGGTGAGCAGCTCTGGTGTTATAGAGATATGGTGAGCAACTCTGGTGTTATAGAGATATGGTGAGCAGCTCTGGTGTTATAGAGATATGGTGAGCAGCTCTGGTGTTATAGAGATATGTTGAGCAGCTCTGGTGTTATAGAGATATGGTGAGCAGCTCTGGTGTTATAGAGATATGGTGAACAACTCTGGTGTTATAGAGATATGGTGAGCAGCTCTGGTGTCATAGGGAGTAGATGACCATTTTAACAGGTTATCAAATTGTAACAAGCTTGATAATAATAAACAAACCTGTTCAGCTATAAAGAATGAGAGTACTGGAACAGTGTTAAATTCAAAGTGTTGTATTAACCAAAAAGAGGATCAAAATAAATGGGGCACCCCATAGCAACGTATGGTACAACAAAAATCATCTCAAACCAATAAGAACGGTCCTGTCAGCTTTACCCCAACATAAATGTCACCATGTATAATGTACCGTGTATGATGTTACCATGTATGTTTACCATGTATGTTTACCATGTTTACCGTGTATAATGTTACCATGCCTATGTTACCATGTATGTTTACCATGTATGTTTACCATATATAATGTACCGTGTATGATGTTACCATGTATGTTTACCATGTATGTTTACCGTGTATAATGTTACCATGCCTATGTTACCATGTATGTTTACCATGTATGTTTACCATGTATAATGTACCGTGTATGATGTTACCATGTATGATTACCATGTATGTTTACCGTGTATAATGTTACCATGCCTATGTTACCATGTATGTTTACCATGTATGTTTACCATGTACCATGTATGTTTACCATGTATGTTTACCGTGTATAATGTTCAGGCCTACCAGACCATGCAGCCTGCATGGTAGTTAGTAGTGTCCAATAACACTCAAACCTTTGAGTGTCCAAAAGGTGATAAGTCCTGGGTTAATCCACATCTTAGAAAAGGAAAGGAAAAAGAAGTAATCCACTGGGAAGCACCACTGCAGCTGACCTGTCCTTGGTTACTGAAGAATCTTTTAGGAGGCCTGGCAAAATCCCTCCTTCCTCTCACAATAACAGTAGCAAACAAAACCACACCCATACCTGGAATCTTAAAGGTCAAGTGACCCAAATATGCTGACATTGGCACATCCTAACATATTGGGCCCACACTTCATTTATCAACACATTGACATCTTCTTCATAAAGTAACGCATGTTACACACCCCCCCCACCAAGCGTAGTACCACCGCCATAAAACATCTTCATGTTCTCAACATGCAAGGTTTCATGGGTGGTGGGACTGCTATCCATGGCTACTCTGTAGTTCACTGACCCTAAATGTCTGAGAACTGTAGCTGGCCCTCTCCACTTTGGAGCAAGTTTTGCCATAAACATGGCCTTGGCATCAGACTGGCACCTCCTGGTTTGGGAATAGCACTGCACAAGACCGAAGCAGACTACAAAGAGTGACACGTTCAGCCGAACGCACAATTGGAGGGGGGCTCCCCACCCTCCAGAACATTTACAACAAGCGTTGCAAGGGCAAGGCTAAGAGAATCATTAAAGACTCCAGTCACCCGAACAACTGCCTCTTTGAACTGCTGCGGTCAGGCAAGCGATACCGGAGTCTCAAGGCAAGCACAGAAAGACTCAGAAGAAGCTTCTATCCCCAGGCCATCAGGCTGCTAAACGAACAATGAACACTACACAACAACAACCACCAAACGCACATAGCACACACATCCACACGCACACACTCACTTTAAACAAACACACTGTAGCACACACTCCACACACTTTATAGCACACACCCACTTTAAACAAACACACTGTAGCACCCACTCCCCACACTTTATATTTATTGATGAAGGATTGCACTACAACTCGTACACCTTACTGTAAATTGTACCTAAATTGTACCTCATCCCATTTCTGCTTTGCACTATATAGTACTGTACATTAGTACACTGCATAGTATTGTATATTATATGGTAACTCAGAACATTGTACATATGTCTATACCGAACACTGTGACCTCATTTTCTTCTTCTAAATTACATGCTATACTATGTTATTTGATACTATCTTGTCTAGCACAGTCTCTGGAGCGTAACAGTAAGAAGCATTTTGTATGAAAGTATTCTGTACTTCTGTATGACAACTATTAAAGAAACTTGAAACTTGAAACTAGACTGTGGGTGCAGCTTAACCCATACCTTCTCTCCTACTTGGTATGTGACAGGAGACCTCCTTCTATTGTAGCTTCGAGCTTGATGCTCCTGGGCCTGAGCCACATTTTGCTGAACTTTTTTGCTGTTGCCTTTCTAACATGGAGTAGGCCTTTTGGTCCGGCTTGGGAGGCTGATATAGAAGTCGCTCCAGAGGTCCTTTCAATTTTCTTCCCAGCGCAATCTCTGCGGGAGTGAACCTAGTACTCTCATGGTAGGCGGTGTTGATGGCAAAGCGGAACTCGCCCAACCACAGATCCCAATCCTGATGCTGATCTTTGACGTAAGAGGCCACCATGGTCTTCAGGTTTCTGTTGACTCTCTCGGTCAAGTTAGTTTGGGGGTGGTAGCTTGTGGTCAGTTTTTTTTACTACACCCCACTGGCGACAGAGTTCTTTTAAGAGATGGCTGGTGAACTGTGGGCCCCTGTCAGATAAGAGGTACTTTGGGGTTCCCCAGCGAAGGAAGATCTCCTGTCTGAGGATATGTATTATCTTTGGTGTTTTGGAGTCTCGTAAAGGGAAGTGTTCCACCCACATAGAACAGTAGTCTACTATAACCAGAAGATACTGATTCCCCTTCTTACTTCTGGGGAAAGGACCCATCAAGTCAATCCCCAACATCTCCCCTGGTTCGCTGACCGTGGTGGACTGAAGGAAACCCGCCGGTTTCTGACACCCAGGTTTGTACTGCTGGCATATGAGACAGTTCTTTGTATAGGCCCACACATCATTCCTGACTTGAGGCCAGTAGGCTACCTCCAGCAGTCGCAACAGTGTCTTCAGCCTTCCCATGTGACCACTAAGAGGGTTGTCATGATAATACTTCAGAAAGGACTCCCTTAGTGATCTAGGCACGAAAAGCTGTAACTTGTGGCCTAGAGTTTGACCAGGTATTTGTCTGAACAGGATTCCATTTTCAAGAACATAGACTATCCGACCTGCTTTAGGATTTCCTTTTCCTATCTCCTCCATCAACGCTTGGGATTCTGCGTCAGAAGCTTGGGCGTCAGCAATCTCTGCCCAATCTGCTGGTAGATTGCATCCCGAAGAATCACTTTTGTTCTGCTTGGTCACACAGGCCGCAGCGATGGAGTCTGGGGTTGTGAATGCCCGTGACAAAGCATCAGGTACCACGTTCAATTTTCCCTTCCGGTATACCACCTGGAAATCAAAATCCTGAAGCCGAATGGTCCACCTGATGAGCCTTGATGTGGGTTTGGGGTTGTTGAAAGCCCAAACAAGGGCAGCGTGGTCGGTAATTACTTCAAACCGTTGACCCTCGATCAAGGCCCGCCACTTCTCCACGGCCCATACAACAGCAAGACATTCTCGCTCTGCAACAGAATAGTTGATTTCAGCTGGCTTCAACAATCTTGAGGCAAAAGCAAGAACATGGTCATGTCCGTCTCTCTGCTGGGTCAGTACGGCTCCTAAGCCAATCCCACTAGCATCGGTCTGCAGTGTGAATGGCAGGCTGTAGTCTGGCTGTTGCAAGATAGGAGCTGACTGGAGTGCTGCCTTGAGGTCCTCGAATGCGCCTTGGCACTCTGGTGTCCATTGCCATTTTACATCTTTCTTTTTCAGGGCATTAAGGGCTGCAGACCGTTCTGCAAACCTAGGAATGAACCTATGGTACCAGCCCACCATTCCCAGAAAACGTGCAACCTCCGGTAGTGTCCTGGGAGTAGGAAAGGCCTGGACTGCCTCAACCTTTTGGTTGTCAGTGACAATTCCCTCGGTAGTCACAATGTGTCCAAGGAACTGCAAGCGGTGTTGCATTAAGTTGCACTTCTTGAGGTTCAAGATGAGGTTTGCCTTCTGCAGGCGGAGAAAAACATCAGCCAGATCCTGAAGGTGCTGTGCTTCAGATTTTGAATAGACTATAATGTCATCTATGTAAACAAAGCACGTGACTCCCTTAAGATCGGCTAGCACCACTTCCATTAAGCGCTGAAACGTAGCAGCAGCATTCTTCAAGCCAAAAGGCATGACTCTAAATTCAAAGAGTCCGGCATGGGTCACAAAGGCAGTTTTCTGCCGACTGGCTGGATCCATCCTCACCTGCCAGTAGCCACTTTTGAGGTCTAAGGTGCTGAACACCTTTGCACCATTCAGCGATTCCAAGATTTCATGAATGTTTGGCATAGGGTAGGCATCAAGAGGGGTCTTGGAGTTGAGACCCCTATAGTCCACACAGGGGCGATCGCCTCCATCCTTTTTCTTAACGATTACCATAGGCGCAGCCCAGGGAGACTTGGAAGGTTGGATAATTCCTTTTTCCAGCATGGACTTCACTTCCCTATCCACCACAGCCTTTTTCTTCGGTGAGACCCGATATGCCTTTTTTCGAACTGGCTGCTCATCTGTCGTTTGGATGGTGTGTGTCACCACCTCTGTTTGCCCAAGCTGCTCTGAACAGACCTTTGGCCACTGGAGTAGAAGGTGATGTAGGGCTTCCTTGGTAGACTGATCCACGTCAGCCTTGCTGACAAGTACTTGGAGATTGACTTCTTGCTGGGCTACAGGGGTTGCTGCTAAGTACAGCCCCACCAAGGGCTTCCTCTTTTCATCCCAGTGACCCTCCCATCCTACCTCCTCTTGAAGAAAGCGATGGAACTGGAGTTTCCCTCCATGCCTAATCCCATATGTCCCCGACTTAAAGTCAAGTTGGATTCCCGTCTTAAACAGGAAGTCAAGGCCTAACACAACTGGGAAGGCCAAGTGTTCTTTGCTCATAACGTAGGCATCCATCAGCCATAAGTCCTCATGCAACTCAAAACAAAGTTTAGCCCGCCCCCAAGCAGGATGAACTTTTCCATCTGCCAGGAGGAATGATTGCTCTGGACTTGATGTCAAGGATTCCTGAGGTTTCTTTATATGTGTCCAGAGAGACTCTTGCAGCAGGGTGTATGTAGCTCCTGTGTCCAGCAATGCATTGCACCTCACTCCACAAACCAATATTGGAACTACAATCTTACTCTGGTGTCTTTGAATGCTGGAGTCACTAGGGGAGTCATGCATGAGTGTGCTCACATACCCTGGTCCTAGTCCCCTGTAGCTCTCCTTTGGCTGGGGGGGATCCTTACTCGGTTTGGGTCTCTTTCCCCACTCTCTGTCTCTACTTGCATTAGCATTGACTTTATCCCAATAGGAAGACTGACTAGCCCAATCAGCTTCAATGAGAGTCCCGATTCTCACCAGCTCATCAACTGTGTGGGCGGTTCCTCTAACACTACTAGCTAACTTGGGATTGCAGTTGCGCAAAATGAGATTGACTATCTCCTTTTCACTGTAACCTGGCCTCCAACGCATACACAACGCCCTATATTGGAATGCAAAGTCTCTAATACTCCGATCCCGAAGCCTTTTCTCTCCTTCCGCCTCATAGTCTTCTGAGAGGAATGACCTTAGAAATGATGACTTAAACTGTGCCCATGTCTTGACCCTTGACCTTTCCACCCGCCACCAATCTTTGGCGGTGTCCTTTAGCACAGTATTTAGGGTTGCCAAAATACCTTCATGGGTCAGCTGATGAAGAGCCAGGAACTCCTCACACTTCTCTATGTATGACAGCGGATCAGTGTCGTCCTCTGGACCACCAAAGCAAGGAAACTCGACTTTCACCGGCAGTTTGTAGCTGTGAACAGGTGCTCCCATTTCTCTCCTCGAGCTCCCTCTGAACTCAGCAGGCTCGCTCCTAGGGTTGAAAACAGAAAAGTGAACAGACGGTGTATCATCCCGTACAGGAGTGCTAGTCCTCCTGATGGGGTTTTGTGGTTGGGCATTAAGCTGTTTGTCTCGTCTTTTCAAACACTCCACCATTGACTGTTGGAGGTTATTAATATCGCTCTGAAAAGTCTGTTGTAGTCGTTGACATTTACGGTCAATGTAATACCTGAGCATGTCATCTTGTCTAGTTGTATTTATATGGAAAGCCTGGATCTCTCTTTCCACAGCACTCAAACGTGACTGAAGCTGTGTAATGTCAGTAGCTACTTCGGCTTCCCCCATCCCAGAGGTAGATAATGTGCCAGAATGGATAACAGTGACCTCAGGTTGCTGTTCCTCACTACCCCCAGAGCAGTCATCATTCACATATAAGTCATTAAGAGTCTCAGCTAGCTCCTGTACAGGATCTCTCCTTGTCACAAAAGGGCCAGCCGTGAAGTCTATGAGAGCTTCAGCAAGTTCTCCCTCTCCCTGGTCTGAGGCAACCTCTTCTTGGTCTGAGGCAACCTCTTCTTCAACAATACTCCCTGGAATAGGAGAATGCATAGATGTAGCCATGGTATAGCAACCCCAAACTAACAAAACAAAACAAAAGCTCTTAACAACAACATAGAGAATATTTTACACTTTTTTTTTTTTTTTTTTTTTTTTAAGTCCCTTCGTGGTTGCCATTTCTGTAACAAGCTTGATAATAATAAACAAACCTGTTCAGCTATAAAGAATGAGAGTACTGGAACAGTGTTAAATTCAAAGTGTTGTATTAACCAAAAAGGGGATCAAAATAAATGGGGCACCCCATAGCAACGTATGGTACAACAAAAATCATCTCAAACCAATAAGAACGGTCCTGTCAGCTTTACAGTCCATTAGCCCCAACATAAATGTTACCATGTATAATGTACCGTGTATGTGTATGATGTTACCATGTATGTTTACCATGTATGTTTACCATGTATGTTTACCGTGTATAATGTTACCATGCCTATGTTACCATGTATGTTTACCATGTATGTTTACCATATATAATGTACCGTGTATGATGTTACCATGTATGTTTACCATGTATGTTTACCGTGTATAATGTTACCATGCCTATGTTACCATGTATGTTTACCATGTATGTTTACCATGTATAATGTACCGTGTATGATGTTACCATGTATGTTTACCATGTATGTTTACCGTGTATAATGTTACCATGCCTATGTTACCATGTATGTTTACCATGTATGTTTACCATGTACCATGTATGTTTACCATGTATGTTTACCGTGTATAATGTTCAGGCCTACCAGACCATGCAGCCTGCATGGTAGTTAGTAGTGTCCAATAACACTCAAACCTTTGAGTGTCCAAAAGGTGATAAGTCCTGGGTTGATCCACATCTTAGAAAAGGAAAGGAAAAAGAAGTAATCCACTGGGAAGCACCACTGCAGCTGACCTGTCCTTGGTTACTGAAGAATCTTTTAGGAGGCCTGGCAAAATCCCTCCTTCCTCTCACAATAGCAGTAGCAAACAAAACTCCATGAGGCCATGATTCCAATCCAAGATGGCCCCCTGATGGTTGGGACCGCCCCTAACCACACCCATACCTGGAATCTTAAAGGTCAAGTGACCCAAATATGCTGACATTGGCACATCCTAACATATTGGGCCCACAGACCAAGGAGAGTTTTGTCAATTAGTGTAAGACAATTAATTTATCGATGGCCAATTTATAGATGTGTATAAGTCACAGCAATGTGTAGCACACCTAATTGCTGAGTGATACAAAACACTATCACTGTAGAATAGTGTGTGCATATGTTAAAAAAAGATATATACCACATACGTTTATGTAACATATGTGATTCAGCGTTGTGTAAATAAGTGATCTGGTGATATAGATGCACAAGACACAATATCAGGTGGGCTCCACACACCAAGGTCATTTTCATGAGCTACAATAATAAAATAAATACAAATACGCTCATTAGCTAACCCCTGTTACATTTACATGCACCTACACAATCATTTCCACATCTCAAGTATAATCAGAAGCAAGAGCAGGTTGTTTGAAGATAAGTAAAACGAGACGAAGGGAGATACTAGATCTACTGTACGTGAACCGGGCAGCTTGTTCCAATCAGATGGAGTTTAAATTTAACGGCCGTTGGCCCAGTTTCTTTCAAAATTCTAGGAAGGAAGAGAAAAGGATACTTAGACTATACGATGACCTGTATATAGAATTATAAACAGTTTTAAGTAAGAATGATAGTTAAAGAACATGCATTTGAAAATAAATTGCAACCAGTGAAAATGTCTTGTGGATTTTGGTATTTTACCGATTTAGCGACTCGTACGTGATACACTGATGGGTTCTATAGGGACACCTCAAAACAAATCTACTGACATTATTATAAACTACATTGAGAGGACAAATATTTGTTTCTGAAGTATTCAATATCTGCCTAATCTATTATTGGTAATATCAACTGTGCAATTATAATTGTCCTAACCTGTAGAGTGAAACAGTTGATAGAACGATATAATATTATGTAATAAACTGTCATTTCCTTAATTAAAATTCCTCCACTTTCTCAAGTGGTGTCCTGTTGTAATTCTGACATACAACATACTATAAAGACACACATCTGTGATGAAGATATTCATTGAACCAAAGTAAAGAATGTTTTTGAAAGACAAGTAGCACAACGTCTGCAAAGGAGGAGAGGAGATAGTGATCAACCTAGTCACCAGCCTCAGTAAGATCTATACATATTGTGCCTGTAATCATATTGTTGTTCAATGAAGAAGATACATCATTGGTCAATTTTAAAAGAGCAGTGGTTGTTATGGAGACAATGTGAAAGTCATTACTTTTACTATACTGTTAAAGGGGAACTATTTTACTATTCCTTTCACTATTTGGGCAATTTGACACAATTCCTGTGAGTCTATGGAACACATCTGTAAGTATTTTTAATTTTTTTTAACCATTGTTTTGTATTTCTAATCAAGTACTCAAAAACAGCATTTTTCTACCTCAAGATTTTAAGCTGTTTTAAGGCTGGGCTCCGCCCATACTCGGAATGCGATTTGAGTGGCAGACCCCCACCTGTAGCTCCGCCCATACTACTCTACTAACGTCAAAGTGAACCTAATACACAAACAAATATGGCTCAAGCATACGTTTTCGAATACAATACAATCCACAAAGGGATGACACCGAAGCAGGTACCCATGCCATACGATTTTGGGCATAGAGAAAAAAATGACAGGAAGAATAAGATTGCTCTCTCACTCCGTCTAACACACACACACACAGTGATTGTACCAACAATGTTAGTAACGTTAGATTTTCTTGGCGCAAATAAACAGAGCTAAGATACCCCCCCCCCCAAACACACACAAGGAACATAATCATTAATTCGCAATACACACAAGTAGGTCTACACATATATACAACGAAGCACAGAGCTAAGATAACGTTAGCTAAGCTAGCTTGCTCTCTCACTCCGTCTAACACACACACACACACGCGCACACGTACACATGGTGCTTGCACTAACGTTAGACTGTCTTGGCGCACACACACGGAAGAGTACCGTAATACACAAACGGATGAATGAACGAGGTCCTACTGCTAATTAACTAATTACGACGTACTGTATGTACTTACTGATTCAATGCTTTCTTTCTGTCCCGAAGACATGGTATAGGCTAGCTCCCTTCTTTAGCAACAGCCAGGAAATCAGCCAGCATTATCCTTCGTCTTTGCAAAAATCCAAAAACTAACTTGGTCCATTGCTTGCATCATTATCACCTTATGTTATGGATGGATCATCACCGTTTGTCCTCTTCCTCTTCATAATTAATAGTTTGCCATTGTAGGCGACTCCGAGTAGTTGGGAGAGCATTCGGCAGGTCGCCGAAAACAAACTTGGCATAGAGGGGGCAGGCGTTAGTATGCAGATGAGAAATGTCTTACGTCAAAGGTACGCTAAATTTCAGATGACTCACTTGAGTGAGGGACAATATTGTGAGATGAGAATTGGAAGAATGTGCCGAAATGAGAATTAGAGACATAGATCCTATTAATATGAGTCCACATAGCTAGGTAACAATGCTAAACACTGGAAAAGGCAATTTATAAGATAGTTCCCCTTTAATAATGAAATAGGTATGTAGTTATTGAGATGGAGAGGATCACCACCTATATGCATTAGGGTCACATTTCCAGATGAATGGAATTTATTTATGTACTGTAAATAAAGATACATTTAATAAGTCAGACAAGGATTATGCCAGAGCATAATACGTTTGATTAACTTTATTTAATACTTAACTTAGTACATTAAATACATTAACCTCTTGTGGGTCGGGAATCTCGCCAGCACGATTACCGCGCTGACGCCAGGCGTCAGGTCCCGTTTGGGCAGTTTTCGGCGGAAGGACACCACTTTTGGACACCGTATTTGGAAGACCCATCACCACCATCACAGCAAGTATCAGTCTGCAGGTCCTAGAGGGACTATATATATGGCTCCTGAAGCGGCGTTCGAGTTTTTTTTCAGGTTTCAGGTTTTTCCAGAGCGTGAGGTCATAGAATTTATTTCTCAGGGGAATCAGAGCTTCTTCGCGCATTTTGAAACTACCATGTAAGTACTCTTTATACTAATTTGTTGTACTTATTATAGCATTCGTTAACGTTTATGACCGTCTATAGTGTTTGTGAGATGTTTTTCCAGAGATGCTGGTCATATTTTCCACTCAAAAAGCTTGTTTCAAAAGTACCGATGTGAACCCAGGATGCCATGCTTTGTGTCGCGGTAACTTTGGAGCTAGCTGCGAGCTAACGTCTGACTAACGTGAACACGATTCAGGCACGTGCACACATAGAGCCCAAGGGGTGCTTGAGCACCTGCCCTTTTGAGCCTCATAAAAAAGTGCCATTTTGAAAGAAAAAAAATTTCGTTGCGCATATAGACTGCCCTTCCAACTGAAAAGTGTCAGGATAGAATACAAATATTAGGTAAAGAGAGAGAGAGATGCCCCGTATTCCATTGCAGTTTGCATGGCCTCCTCATAGTGTGGGTGGTGATGATAGAAACCGCTGTGGCGCATACTGTTGAATGCTGGTATTACACTCACTGAGGGACACGAAGAAGTCAAGTCCGATGGGATTTGGGAATCTCAAATACAAATCGGGATTGGAATAAAAAATGCATTTATATTAAACAATACAGAATATACAATGCTTCTTGGGTTAGGGTAAGCACTTATTCCCTCCCCCCTGAACATTAATGGAGATGTATGGACCTTTTAAGTCAGTGATAAAAGTGTCTTTCAAGGATAAGTGAGCTCCTGCACTGATTATTATAGTTCAATATTCAATATTTGATCACCAAAACCCTCCAAAAAGCATAAAAAGGGGCCCCCAGCCCAAAAAGGCCCCCCAAAAATCAGGCTTGCACGCTTAACACGCTCTGTTCTAAGATCCACAGGTATAGTGCCCTTTTCAGCCTTTGAGCACCTGCCCCTCTAAAGTCCTGTGCACGTCCCTGACACAATTGACGTATTTATTTCGCAAATGCTGTTGTAATCACGGCGAGAGCCTTCCTCACCCCTCCTCCTTCCTCACCATCACGGCGGAAGCCTTCCTCACCCCTCGTCCTCTCACACCTTTATGGGCAGCATCCGATCCCCGGGTTCCCACGCTGCCAGCACACTAATTGACACGGCTGAGAGGAATCCCCTCATCAGCGAGATGGTACTTCAGGCCACGGATCCTGTTCTACCCTCGTCGGAGTGTTAACCTTACTTTCTAGGACCACCGCCCCGGTACTCCGCTCACCTGCACGCCCCGTGCGGCACATGGAACACACCATTCCTCACCCCAAGAACATTCTTGTACCTGTCTGTCGCACATTCCTGTTGTGAAACTGTCTGCTTGGGGAACCATAATTAAAACCCACCTAAACCGCTCCATTCTCTCTCCTCCTGTGTTCTGCAATTGGGCTCCGCCAAACCCCTATCCTAACAAATGCAGTGTTTTCAAATAGCCACATTGCTGTATTTAGTGTATTCATTAGTGGGTCATATTCGTATATATAACATATTTCATTTTATCAACCTAGAATTGACGATGAGTGTCTCCAAAGCCTAGCTGCTGGACGCTAGCTCCCAATATCAAGCTGAGAGCCATGGTCTTCACGCTACCACCCTACCCAGGAAAGATGGGTCTAGAGCGGCAGAGAGTATGGAGGAAGACAAGGCTCTAGGAAGAGAATGGGGTAAGTTTGAAGAAAAATGTTAACACATACACGAAAGTTTTATAATTACCATCACAATATGTAAAAATAATATTTTAATTATTTTTTTATCTAATCTATTTTCATTAATTAATTCATAACTTTTGAACAATAGATGCTATTTATAATCTGGCATGGCATCTATATTTATATCTGAAAATAGTATCCGGAGTCGGCAAATAGACACAACAAAGTCGTCATAGAGGGGCGATCATTTTTGGAGTTTGAAAATGGCGAGCAAACAGAAAAATCCACCTCAGAGTATCACTAAAAAGGAAGGTTTAAGCTCGGGGGGTGCCAACGTGGACCAAAACCAAGATGGCGATGATGAATCTCCTACGACAGAAGAAAGTGCGAATTCGACGGGGGAGGACATCACGAATATCTTTATAATCCTGAAGAAAATATCTAAGGAGATGCAAAGCTTGGGTGAAATTCGCAAAGCCACCATGTCGATGGAAGGGAAACTGTCATCACTCGTGTCAAGGATCAGTGACGTGGAGGGGAGACTGGGCTTTCTGGAGGACGCTGACAAACAGCTACAGGCTGACCCACCCGCTACCAGAGCTGAGATGGAGGCTATCCGGGAGAAAATGTACGACATGGAGGACAGAAGCAGACGCAATAACCTACGCTTCGTCAGGATCCCGGAGGGCAGCGAGACGGGGGACGCAACTACCTTTCTCGAGAATCTCATACCGGAGCTGCTGGGCATCGTTACCCCCGCTAAGGGGTGGTACATCGAGCGTGCTCACAGACTCACTCCCCGCTCCGCTCCGGAGGACCGAAACCGAAGCCGCACGTTGATCGCAAGATTCTTTCGCTCGGGAGATAGAGACAAGATCCTAAGCACCTCGCAGGAGAAGGGGGAGCTGCGATGGAATGGAAAACGAGTCATGATTTCCCCTGACTATTCCAGGGGCACACAGGCTAAGAGGGATGCCTTCAAAGACTGCAAGAAAGCCCTACACGAACGTCAGGTCAAATTTGCTTTGCAGCGCCCTGCCACGCTCAGAATCGACACTGGCGAGGGATCCAGGCGCTTTGACAACCCGAAGAAGGCCATGGATTTCATCCGAAGTTCACTGAGCTAGCTGGCTGGCTAGCTCGCTAGCTTGTCGGATGGCTGCTAGCTGTTCAAGGTCCAGCTGAGTGCAGCTGTACGAAAGGGAATCATCCTAGCCGGTAAGTGGTAGGGGCTGTGAGCTAGCTGAGGACTAGCCTACAAGACTATTGAATAACACAGTCACTTTGTTATTTGCTATTTCTCCCCCACGTATGACATTTGCGGTATGACTTGTTCTATATTTGCTCGTTATGGACGAGCGGGGGTAGATACTTTTTTATTTTTATTTTTTTCTCCTCTTCTCTTTACCTTTTACTAGCCTACCGGCTGTCCTTTAACATTCCTTTAGCGTCCCTTTAGCGTTAACGAGCTGGACTCTCTCTAATTAATTGAGAATGAATGATGTCACTTTATGACAAACGTGCTCTAACTTTTGCCAAAACAATGCCGCGAGTGGGCGGCGCTCAG
Organism: Notolepis coatsorum; assembly: GCF_963971535.1. Classification (NCBI taxonomy): domain Eukaryota; kingdom Metazoa; phylum Chordata; class Actinopteri; order Aulopiformes; family Paralepididae; genus Notolepis; species Notolepis coatsorum. Next base: position 100,061,782 of record NC_140176.1, read on the forward strand.
AGCGAACCACTCTACCGACGGGTCATGGACCAGAATCGTATCTGTTGGCGTTTTTGTTTTAGTTTTTTTATTTTTTGTCTTTTTTCGATCACGCTATGTTTTGTTTGCAGCGTGTCATGGTGTTTTTTGTTGTTGTTTTTTGTCAAGTGCCCCATGTTTGTCGACATGGTTAAAAATACTTCACTTAGTTGTCAGGATATCACCGGTCATTATTACTATTCTGCATGTCCATGTCTGCTCAGAATAATAATAAACTGTGCCTCGCCACATGGAATGTAAATGGTCTGGGTAATGTCATCAAGAGGAACAAGGTACTTTATAAATTGAAATCCTCCACGTATGATAATGTTTTTGCAGGAATGCCATGCATTTTTCATTGGAAGAATCAAAGCGTTTATGTAAGGGATGGGTGGGTCATGTGTTCTGCAGTGCCGGTACCAGTCAAAGTAGGGGAGTCATTATACTAGTGAACAAACAGCTGCAATTTAAATGTCTGAGAGAGCTCAAAGATGAAGAAGGGAGGATTGTTATTATTTTGGCTAAGATTCAGGGGAAAGTATTTATTCTAGCCAATACATATGCTCCTAATGGGGATGTCCCAATGTTTTTTACTGACCTGGAATGTAAATTAATGACATGGGTGACTATCCAATCATATGGGCTGGGGACATGAATTTTGCTATGGATGCTGTTCTGGATAGGAGTACACCAACCACTGCTAGACCCCCCAGATCAATTTCCACAGTGTGTGGAATGTGTTCTGCCCTGGGGCTTGTGGATGCTTGGCGTATGCTAAATCCTACGGGGAGGGACTATACCTTTTTTTCTTCGGTTCACGGTGTATTCTCAAGGCTTGATTATTTTTGTATCTCTAAAGACCTGCTCCCATCTACATTGGCCTGTTCAATTGGCAACATTATAGTGTCAGATCATGCAAGGGTGACCCTTGAGCTGCTCCCCATTGACCGTGCAAAGAGGTCCTCTAGATGGAGATTTAACTCGTCTCTACTGCAGGATATTGACTTTAAAGCCATGCTGAAAAATCTGATTGATATGTATATAGAGACAAATGTTCCTTCCGCGCCATCCGCGGGCGTTGCTTGGGAAGCTCTGAAGGCTTTTGTGAGGGGTCACATAATTCAATATGCATCATATAAGAAAAAGCAGAACGCCAAAAAAATTGGTGATTTAGAAAAAAGGCTGCTGGTAGCGGAGGGACAGCTTAAACAAAAAATATCACCAAATAACCTAAGGCTTGTAACTCAATTAAAGTATGAGTATAATTGTATCCTTTTGCAGAAGGTCGAGTTTGGATTGTTTAGGGCCAGGCAGAATTACTTCGAATCGGGGGACAAAGCCGGGACGTTGCTGGCCAGGTATATTAAACACAATGAGTCATCATCCACTATTTTGGCTATCCAGGTACAGGGGGGAGCCGTTGTGACTAAGGCTAGTGATATTAACAATGCTTTTAAAGAATTCTACATGGGTCTTTACACTTTTTCTTCCAAGGCGACTCAGCAGGAAACTCCTTTATTTTTCAGCAGGCTGGATCTCCCTACATTAGACGCGGGTCAACGTGAGTATCTAGACGCCCCAATAACAGAGGATGAAATAGCAGAGGTTATTAGGAAATTGCCGTCTGGTAAAGTGCCGGGGCCTGATGGTCTTACAGCTGAGTTCTTTAAATGCTTCTCAACAGAGTTGACACCTCTACTGCAGAGTATGTATACTGAAGCTTTGGATAGAGGCCATTTACCCCCCACCCTATCACAGGCCTTAATATCTCTAATATTGAAAAAATATAAGGAACCCTCTGCTCCGAGTGCAAGAACTATCGTCCAATTTCCCTGATTTCCCAGGATGTAAAAGTGCTTTCCAAAATACCATCTGGATGGAGTAATATCCTCCCTGGTGCATCCTGACCAAGTTGGGTTTATTCGCAAAAGAAATTCGGCTGATAACGTCAGACACCTTATCAATGTAATGTGGGCGGTCAGTAACGATAATGAACCAACGGCCGCCATCTCACTGGACGCTGAAAAGGCATTTGACAGCGTAGAATGGGATTACTTATTTTCAACCCTGGAGGCGTTTGGATTCGGTCGGACCTTTATAAAATGGGTGAAGTTGTTGTATAACCAACCGGAGGCAGCGGTGCAAACAAATTGGATAATCTCCTCATATTTCAAACTAGGCCGCGGGACAGGCCAAGGTTCGCCCCTTTCTCCTCTGCTTTTCTGTTTAGCGCTTGAACCATTGGCAGCAGCTATACGTAAGGATCCAAGTTTCCCTGGAGTTACAGTGGGGGGCACGGCCCAAAAACGTATGCTTTATGCAGATGATATTTAGCTTTTTGTTACAGACCCAGGCAATGCTGTACCCGCACTACTCAAGACAATAGATACGTTCTCAAGATTTTCAGGGTATAAGGTTAATTGGTCGAAGTCGGAGGCTCTTCCCCTAACGTCCTACTGCCCCAAATCATTATTTAAAGATGGCTCCTTTCAGTGGCCTGAAAAGGGTATTCGGTATCTAGGGACCCTTTTCCCCAGGCAAGTAAAGGACATTGTTAGGGTCAACTTTGACCCACTACTAGGCAAAATGTCAGCGGATGTGGAGAGATGGGCTCCCCTTTTCTTGTCACTATGGGGCAAGGTCAATGTTCTTAAGATGAACTGCATTCCCAGAGTGAACTACCTCCTCCAGTCACTGCCGATAGCAATACCTAGCAAGTATTTCAAACAATTTGACAAAATATGCAACACATTCCTGTGGAATGGTAAAAGACCCAGGATGCGTATTGGTAAATTACAACAGCCTGTGGACAGAGGTGGCCTGGGTCTCCCCAAATTATCACTATAGCATTACGCTTACAGTTTCAGGCATATGACACAGTGGGCCCTGCCCCCTGAGAGAGCGCCTCCATGGTACATAATGGAGCAGTCGGTATATACACTGCTGCCCCCACTGTCGTATATTACAGCTAAATTACCACCAACTGCCCGAACTCACCCTATTATCTCTCACTTACAGGCCGTATGGAAGAAGGTGTCCCGCATCTTCCATATCAATCCAAATTTAAGTCTGTCAGCAGGTATATGGGCTAACCCCAAACTGTGTATAGGCAGAGCCCCCTTTATGTGGAAGGAATGGATAGACAAAGACATCCTCACCCTGGGGGACCTCTATGAAGACGATGCATTAAAATAATTTGAAAAATGTATCCAACAATTCCATCTGGCCAACAATCAATTTTGGAGATATTTACAATTGAGGCATCTTCTCATAAGCATATTTGGCTCTCCACAGACCCCCCCCCCCCCAGGGTACAGATCTGCTTAAAAAGATTTTGGCTATTTCTGGGTTGGGACATGAGGCCTCTGTTTATTACTCCATGTTTATCAACAGGGAGGGCAGGGGGATCTCCTCTGCTCTCAAAATAGTCTGGGAAAAGGAATTAGGGGTCACATTTGAGGAAGAGGACTGGGACATAATCTCGGGGATCCCCAAAAAGGTGTCCGCATTTATTGGACCCCCTCTAGAATGTATAGACTGGGCCTGAAAGAGAACCCAGATTTCTGGAAATGCCAGACAGTGGAGGGGGACCTAGTTCATGCACTTTGGTCATGTCCGAAAATTGTAGATTTCTGGAGTAACATCCACGACTACATCACAGAGGTCACAGGGAAAGAGTATGAGTTCTGCTCTGGTTTATATATCCTGGGGGATCCCTGCAGTCTTATCGCAAATCCCCTAGCTGATTGGATACAGACTAGTATTATGATAGGTAAACAGATAATAATGAAAGGCTGGAAGGCACCAGAAGGCCCGTCATTTTGAGAGTGGAGTGGCGAACTGGGTAGGGTAGCTGCCTATGAAAAGATTTATTTTAGTTTAGGAGAGAAAGGAGAAAAATATATTAGCAAATGGGGGAAATATCTGCAATTTCACTCATTATAACTGGAGGGGGGGCACACTTGCCTAAGACAGCGACGATGCACATGAGTATTTATTTTAAATTCTTTATTTAACCTTTATTTATCTAGGCAAGCAATTAAGAACAAATTCTTATCTTATTCGTATCTCTATACAAGTGTGAGTAAATAGGCTTCGGAGGCGTAAAGGTGGGGAAGGTACAGTTACTTTGGATCACACTGGACCGGTGAGAGTAGAGGGTACGGCTCAGGTTAAGGAGAAAGAAACTTAGGTGAAAGAATACCTGACAAATGCACTATGTACATGTCGACAAGATTGGCTTTATGTATTCATTTTTTTTTTAGTTTTGTGTTGTTTCTTTTTGCTTTGTTAGTACTTTTCATTCTATTTTTGGGTTTAGTTTTTTAGAATTTTTCGTTTGTGTTTTATATTTTTTTGTCTTCCCCCCATGTGGGGTGGTGTCATTGTAGCCTGGATGTTAGTGGTCTAGGTGTGTGTGTTGTCCTTCAGGACAGACCCATGTTGATTCACAAGATATGTCATAATTAATTTGTATTGCCCTGAAGTTCTGTTTGTGCAAAAAGAAAAAAGAAAACTCAATAAAGTATAAGTCATACATTTTTTTTAAATCAAGCTCGCCAGACTGTCTGACATAATTATCGTTATTTTTTCAAACGTATTCAAGAATAAACATCATAACCATGTCACAACAGGGCGGCTACGTGGCGCAGTGAACAAGGCGCTCGCAACGAATGCTGGAGACTGGGCTCGAACAGGATGCCTCCTGTTCGAGCCCCGCTCTCCACATTGCTTTCAGTTTAGCTGGTCGTCCACAGTAATACACATTGGCCGTATTACGGGGAGGGAAACTGAAGGGTGGGGATCGGGCGTTGTGGACAGCGACTCCTACAGGTCGGTTGGTGCGCCTGCGCAGTAGAATCAAGAAGCGACAAGGGCGGGGCCCCTCCAAAGCCCAGACCCCCAACGCTGAAAGATCGAGCCGCGCAGGTGAAAAGATGCGACAGCTGTTACCTCGAGTATCGGAGGGGACTCGTGCTATGTATGACTTAGTCCACATTGCAGCCGGCTTGTGGGAGGCAAGAAACAACGTTCGAAGACAGGGGAGGGTTGAATTGGACGATATGAAAATTGGGATGGGAGAAAAATAGAAAAATGGGAGGAAAAGTGGATAAAAAAAAAAAAACATGTCACAACAGCAGTTATAATGTACATTTTCAGCAATACATTTGTTTACCAATTGGTTAAAGTGTTATTAGTGAGATTTTAGTTTTTTAAATGTGATAATATTTTCGCAGAGCCATATCCATTCTAAGAATCGAACTGTATATACAGTAGATTTCATTCTTCATTCTCGATGCACGCATTGGGATACTAAATCCAAATAGAACTCTGCCATTTGAAAGAGGAGATTTGGCGGGCAGCTGGTGGTGCAGTGGGCAAGGCGCTCACCACCAATGCAGGAGACGCTGGGTTCGAGCCCAGCTCTCCGCATTGCTATCAGCTTGGCTGGTCGTTCATACTAATACAATTGGCAGTATTAGGGGGTGGGAAGCTGATGGGTGGGGATCGGACGTTGTGGACAGTGACTCCTACAGGTCGGTTGGTGCGCCTGCGCAGCAGAATCAGGAAGCGACGGGGGCGGCGTGCCCTCCAAACGCAGACCCCCGACGCTGAGAGATCACGCTGTGCAGGTGAAAAGATGCGACTGCTGCTTCCTCGAGTACCGGAGGGGACACGTGATGTACAGTAAGGCTTAGTCCACATTGCAGCCGGCTTGTGGGAGGCATGGCCTAACAGCGTTCGAGGAAGGGGAGGGTAGAATTGGATGATACGAAATTGGGATGGGAGAAAAAAAGAATTGAAAATGGGAGAAAAAGTAGATAAAAAAAAGAAAGAGGAGATTTGGCCCGATCCATAGATTGTGCAAATTGGCTATAATAAGGTTATTTATAGGCCTCATATTCTATAATAATATTTCAAATTGCATGTGTCCGGATGGCAGAATTCAGTACTGTATCTACAAAACCTTCTGTTTAATCATCTTCCCTTTATTCATTTCCTTAGATTTTTTTGTACACGTGATTTCAAGAATGTAATGAACAAGCTCATTGGCAGTTTTTCATGTATGGTCATTTTTAGCATGGTGTTATTGACTGTCAAAGATGCAAATAAAAATCATAATTCATATTCTCCTTTGTTTCATCACAATTTAAGCAAGCCTAGTAATAGACACAATATTTCTGACACTGGGAATACATTCCATGAGATCCATAGATGTCCCTAGATACCAAGAACATGCAAATGGACCTTGTAGAAGTGGAGCAATCTTCCATTTACTTAGGTATGTATTTTAGGTGGATTTTCAGAAAATAGGGCTCGGGCCAAGAGGTTAAAGGCTATTTGATTATATATAGGTTATTTCTGGCTTTGTACATGATGTGTGATGTTTTAAATTTGACCAGATCCATACATTTCAAGATGTTTGATTGAAAGAAACAGTGGGTTTGTGTATTCTATATACAGTATCCTGCCTTGTTTATTGTCCTTATTGCTCTTTGTGTGTACATGTATGCATACGATTTCACATGGCTCATTATGTGGAACCAGGCAACCTGTTTGATGGGGCATTCCTGTCACTTCAAAGCGTATAGACTTGGTGTGTAGCAGTATTATTATTATTATTATTATTATTATTATTATTATTATTATTATTATTATTATTATTATTATTATTATTATTATTATTATTATTGTTATTAATGGTATAATGGAGCACATGATTCACCCCAAGGCAATAGGAATAACACGCTTTAATATGTTGCCTGTAATTATAGGGAAATTAAGGTGATCCATAATTATGTAGAAGCAGGACACATTTACACGCATGCACACACACACACACCTACACACACACCTACACACACACACACACACACACACACACACACACACACCTACACACACACACACACACACACACACACACACACACACACACACACACACACACACACACACACACACACACACACACACACACACACACACACACACACACACAGCTATTTCCTGTGTTGAGCTCCTATCAGAAATCTAAAATTAACATGGATACATTAGTTACAGTCAACTAAACATGAAATGAATTGCGAGAGTGTGTGACTTCTGTTAATTGGCACACATTAATCAAGCATCACAAGCTGTTTTCACTAACATGACAGTCACGCACATTGTAATTATGATGAAATAATGTTGTGTTCTGCAAAGATTAATACGTGGTTAACTTGCAGCAATTATGCACACACACACAGAGGTATGAGCATGGACACACACTCTTTACTCTTTACCTCAGCCCATTAATCCAAGTCAAGCCATGGGGCGCAAATGAAAACGTAGTGCGTCCTCTATGCAGGTACAGCACAGCCGCTAGTCCTGGAGACCCGGAGACGTGCTGTTCTGGTAACAAGATGGCTCCCTCCATCCTTCCTTCTGAGACTTCAAATGATTAATGATCGTATAAAAGACACTTTAAATCGCCCGAGGTGCCTGGGTACACGGGGACAAATGACCACGTGTGAATGTTAGACTGCTATACTGTCAAAAAGGCCCACTCCGCAATCCACGTGTAAAACAGAAAAAGACCACTGAACACAAACGATGGAATTACACTTAAAATTATTGTCTGAACCTCTGTTAGCCGGCATGGTTTGGCAGTATGAAACAGGAGGTACAGTAAGCATGTTTGGCAGTATGTAACAGGAGGTAAGCATGGTTTGGCAGTATGAAACAGGAGGTACAGTAAGCATGTTTGGCAGTATGTAACAGGAGGTAAGCATGGTTTGGCAGTATGAAACAGGAGGTACAGTAAGCATGGTTTGGCAGTATGTAACAGGAGGTACAGTAAGCATGGTTTGGCAGTATGTAATTAAGCATTACATCACGCGCAGGAGTGGTTTGTGAACAATAAACCATGCCTAGGGGTGGTCGTTAGACCCCCCTAGGCATGGTTTATTGTTCACAAATCACGACTGCCACATTCATCCAACCTTATTGCTATACAATAAACACACATTAATCGAAGATTTATTGAAAAAACCATCCGCCAGAAAAAGTAGTTCCCACAACTACAAAAAAGACAAGTTGCCTCCATGTGGAAGCAGCTTGAAGTGCATCCAACCAACTAACACATCCAACTGTGTATTATTGGAATGATTGAGAGAAGTTGCCTCGATGTGGAAGCAGCTTAAAGTGCATCCAACCAACTAACACATCCAACTGTGTGTTATTGGCAAACTAACACATCCAACTGCCTTTCAACTAAGGCATCCAACCAACTAACACATCCAACTGCCTTTCAACTAAGACATCGAACCAACTAACACATCCAACTGCCTTTCAACTAAGACATCCAACCAACTAACACATCCAACTTTTCTTTAGTTTTTAATTATTGGAATGATTGATTGATTGATTGATTGATTGATTGATTGATTGATTGAAAATTGTATTACCAGATGCAGAATGGGTACAATACAGTACGGCTCAATACACACAATTGTTAAGGGGATGCAGACTTACTTTCTATAGAACTTCATTCTTAGATGCTTCTATAGAAAGTAGGTAAAACAAATTAAAAAGTTTTCTTTGCCCTATAAGAAAAAAAAAGTTTTCTTGGCCCTATTTTTTTATTTATTTTTTTTAGTCTAAACTTAACCAGTTGGAAACCAGGCGTACAGTAATAAAATTAGCAATCAACCAATCAATCAATTCAATAGACCATGCTCACTTAAAACAGCGCTGCTTCTCTCTCAGTCTGACTCCCCCGCTGTTGCAGACAGGAGTGTGTGTGTGTGTGTGTGTGTGTGTGTGTGTGTGTGTGTGTGTGTGTGTGTGTGTGTGTGTGTGTGTGTGTGTGTGTGTGTGTGTGTGTGTGTGTGTGTGTGTGTGTGTGTGTGTGTGTGTGTGTGTGGGTACGCCAGCGTCGGACAGTGTGAGAGTGAACGCTGCAGTCAGTGGGAAGGAAGTAGAAATTTAAAATAAAATTGCAAATAATCAATCAATCAATCCGCGATTTTTCTTTTGTTCTAAAATGACTCATGACCCATCAATTACATCATCCAACATTGTTTAAAGGACTAAGACATTCGCCTTGACAGACTCGCTTCATATTTAGTCGTTATGATGCTATCAACATATCCATTTATTAAAGATTATTGTCCGCCATCTTGTTTTCTCCCGGAGTGAGCCGGCGGAGTGATATGTGATTCGGTTGTGGGTGGGTCCTGGGCCCAGGACCGTGGATTGTTCCCAATAAATACGTGTAAATGGACTGTTTCAGCCAATCAGAATCGAGAAATTTGCATGCCGTTGTATAACAGGAGGTAAGCATGGTTTGGCAGTATGTAACAGGAGGTACAGTAAGCATGGTTTGGCAGTATGTAACAGGAGGTAAGCATGGTTTGGCAGTATGTAACAGGAGGTACAGTAAGCATGTTTGGCAGTATGTAACAGGAGGTAAGCATGGTTTGGCAGTATGTAACAGGAGGTACAGTAAGCATGTTTGGCAGTATGTAACAGGAGGTACAGTAAGCATGGTTTGGCAGTACTGTATGTAACATGAAGTAAGCATGGTTTGGCAGTATGTAACATGAAGTAAGCATGGTTTGGCAGTATGTAACATGAAGTAAGCATGGTTTGGCAGTATGTAACATGAAGTAAGCATGGTTTGGCAGTATGTAACATGAAGTAAGCATGGTTTGTCAGTATGTGACAGGAGGTAAGCATGGTTTGGCAGTATGTAACATGAAGTAAGCATGGTTTGGCAGTATGTGACAGGAGGTAAGCATGGTTTGGCAGTATGTAACAGGAGGTAAGCATGGTTTGGCAGTATGTAACAGGAAGTAAGCATGGTTTGGCAGTATGTAACAGGAGGTAAGCATGGTTTGGCAGTATGTAACAGGAGGTAAGCATGGTTTGGCAGTATGTAACAGGAAGTAAGCATGGTTTGGCAGTATGTAACAGGAAGTAAGTACCCCTCCGCCTACAACTCAGGATCCTCCGCACCGTGTAGACAGGCTGACCATCAATAATGCGCGGCGGGGGGACCGCAGGAAGTGGCGGGGACAAGGGCGATGAGAGGAATGGCTTCAACAGGGACACATGAAACGTCGGATGAACCCTCATAGAAGCCGGAAGCCGCAGCCTGTAAGCCACAGGATTCACCCGATGAACCACTTTAAGGGGGCCTATGAAGCGAGGAGGCAGCTTCCTGGAGAGGGAGATCACGGGTGGAAAGCCAAACCCGCTGACCAGGACAGAAAACCGGAGCTGGACGACGCTTGCGGTTAGCCTGCCGCTGAGCCTTAACCGAGGCCTTCTACAGCGCCGCCCGCACCCTGTTCCACATCCAGCGACAGCGAGCCACATGTGCCTGGGCCGAAGGCACCTCAGCCTTCTGCTCCTGTTCAGGAAACAGAGGAGGTTGAAAACCATATTGACACTGAAAGGGAGACATACCAGTAGAGGAGGAGAGAAGGGTATTATGCGCGTACTCTGCCCAGGCCAACCTCCTACTCCACGTCGCCAGACACCCGGCAACGTAGCATCTCAGGACACCCTCCAAATCCTGGTTGACATGCCCCATCTGCCTGTTCGACTGCGGATGGAACCCAGACGACAGGCTGACAGAGGTGCCGAGGCCGGAGGCAAACGCCTTCCAGAACCTGGAGGCGAACTGAGGCCCCCGGTCGGACACAATATCCACTGGAAGCCCGTGGACCCAAAAGACGTGCTGCACCACCAGGTCAGCCGTCTCTCGGGCTGAGGGAAGTTTGGGAAGGGGAATGAAGTGAGCGGCCTTGGAGAACCGGTCCACCACCACCAGGATGGCAGTGAACCCATCCGACAAGGGAAGGCCGGAAATAAAATCCAGGGATATGTGCGACCAGGGATGCTTGGGAATAGGAAGTGGTCGGAGGAGACCCGCCGGCGCACGGCGAGAGGTCTTACTGCGCGCACACACCGGGCAGGCCGCCACAAAGGAGCGTGTATCCCCCTCCTTTGTTGGCCACCAGAACCTCCTACGGATAAACTCCAGGGCACCTTACCGTCCTTTAAACACCTCTGAGAAATCACCCCTCCCACCGTGATGTCAGAGGCATCCACCTCCACAATGAACGGAGTCTCTGCATCGTGGCGGATCAGTACAGGGCCGGAGGTAAATCAACGTTTGAGGTCGCAGAAGGCCGACTCTGCCCTAGGCGACCATTCAAAGCCAGGGAGAGAGGACTTAGTGAGAGCTGTTAATGGATTGGCTAAGGCGCTAAAATAAAGTGCCTGTAAAACTTTGCAAAGCCCAAAAAGCGTTGTAACTCCTTGAGCGACGAAGGCCGTGCCAATCCAAGACTGCACTCACCTTGGCTGGATCCATGCGAAGATCACCCTTCGTCAACACAAAGCCCAGGAAGGAAACGGTGTCAGTGTGAAACACACACTTCTCTGCCTTAACAAATAGTTGATGCTTAAGGAGACGTTGAAGCACCTAACGAATGTGCAGTTGGTGTTGCACCATATTGCGAGAAAAAATTAGGATGTCATCTAAGTACACAAAAACTGACACCCCAATTAAATCCCGCAGCACGTCGTTAACCAGGGCTTGGAAAACTGCCGGAGCATTAGCTAAACCAAAAGGCATGACTAAATACTCATAATGCCCGTTAGGCGTGTTAAATGCAGTCTTCCACTCGTCCCCCTCCCTAATCCTGACCAAATTGTATGCATTACGTAAATCAAGTTTAGAGAAAACCTAAACTTTAGTAAGCACTCAAATGCGGTGTCCTGAGAGGCCAACGGGTATCGGTTCTTGATGGAAACGTTGTTCAATCCCCTATAATCAATGCACGGCTGCTGACTCCCATCCTTCTTAGCAAAAAAAAGAAGCCAGCGCCTGCAGGAGATGTGGACGGTCGAATATGCCCCGCGGACAGTGCCTTTCGAATATAAGTGTTCATGGACAGGGCGAGAAAGAGAAAACATCCGCCCACGGGGTGGAGAAGTACCAGGTAGGAGATTAATGTAAGGTCTATGAGGCGGTAGTGCGTTAGCACGCGTCTTACTAAAAACATCCACCAGGTCAAAATAGACCGCAGGCACTCCTCTTAAATCGGGGTTGGGAGATACGAAGGAGTCTGCAACGCTCACCGTCATCCTGGAGAGAGACAAAAGAGGGGGGGGGGGGGGGGGGGGGGTGGGCGGGTGAACTCACGCCAGCATCAGCCTTGACGCTTCCCATGGAGAGTTCACCCGTAGCCCAATTAATACAGGGGTTATGTAATGCGAGCCAGGGGTGGCATAATACAATCAAAGAGCAGGGAGACATGACTGTGCCTCGGCTGGAGCCGCTATCAGTTCTATCTTTAATCGTATAAAATGTTCAGTTGTTATCACTATCAGCTCTATATTTAATTTTTCAAAATGTTCAGTTGCTATCGCATGCACTCGTCTGTGTTTCACTACACACATGGGTGCATGCTTACCAGCTGTTCGCCTCTTTTTAATGCAACATGCAACACTAATATCACCGACATCTAAGAAGGGAGATCCCCCCTTGAATTGGCCCTTCTAAGGTTTCTCACCTCCACATTGCCTGTGGTGCATTTTTTCCTATTGTTAGGTTTTAGTGAGTTTTTCCTTACCTTCGCGAGGGGTACGTCTGGGAGTATTGCATGCATGCATTTATTTTGAGCTTATGGACCTTATGGTATTCTTGTTTTTTTATTGACTTACTGTGTTACTGTGTTTTTTTTGTTCTTCATGACTTGTTTAAAGAAGACGTGTCTCTGTTAAGCACTTTTAACTGCACTCCGTGTATGAAAGGTGCTATAATAAATGAAGATTATTATTATTATTATTATTATTATTATTATTATTATTATTATTATTATTATTATTATTATTATTATTATTATTATTATTATTATTATTATTATTATTATTATTATTATTATTATTATTACCCGCCACCTGCACCCGTAGCTGCCCGGTGCGTTGAGTAATGAGGCCACATCCCAGAGGTTACCCATCCAAGGATTGGACGGGAATGGGTACCTCTAGGGTTTCTAAGGGAACCCCCCACTCAATAGCCAACCCCTCATGCATGAGATTCCCCGCCGCCCCAGAATCCACCAATGCCCTGGTGGTTTTAACAACATCCCCCCACCCAACAGAAATGTCAAACACCGTCCGTTTGTCCTCAGTGACTGGGGTGAAATGCCCACCTGCTAATAGCTTCCCCGAGCCTAGCGGGCCCCCCCATGTCCCCGACAGTTGAAGAAGCGATGCCCTGTGCATCCACAACGAAAACACCGCTTCTCCTCGATGTATTTGTGCCTCTCCGCCTCGGACAGGCTGAGAGCGCTGAGTTGCATGGGTTCGCCACCCAGGCTCTCTCTAGGGTGGGAAAGTGCGGGGGGTTCGACACCGAAAGAGGGGCGGAAGAGTGCCTGCGACGAGGCTCCCCTCTCGCGCTTCCTCTCCCGATGTCGGTTATCGACTTTAATAGCCAAATGAGGTGGTCCAAGCGCTCCGGTAGCTCACGAGTTGCCAGCTCGTCCCGCATGCGCACTGAGAGCCCCTGGGCAAACAGCACGCAGCAGGGAACCTCCGGCCAGGCCGCCTCCCGAGCCACTATGCGGAAATCGATCGCATAATCTGCAATAGTGCGAATGCCCTGCCGGCAGGACAGGAGTCGACTGCCGGCCTCGTAAATGGAAATCACCCGGGAGGTATCAAATACATGACGCATCTCCCGGGTGAAGGCATTCACATTGTTGCAGATCAGCGACCCATTCTCCCATTCCGCAGTAGCCCAGGAGAGGGCCCGACCAGTAAGCAGAGTGATGATGTAAGAGTGACAAACTCACGACATCCCTCCGGTCTTCCTCCGTAGCGGTCAGGGGGTGGCAGCCTTGGCTCGCGGATGATGTCCTCTCTCCGGTCAGGAAGTCCCAGCTCTCCTCCCCCGCTGGCCTGCGGCGCTCCAGCTGCAAGTCCCCTGGCTGCTTCCGTCTCGGCAGCGTTGGAACGAACGTTGTTGACCGCCGCCAGCGCCGAGTTAGCCGTCTCCCGGCAGGATACCGACAGGTCTCCTAGCCTGCCCAGCTCGACGCTGACGGCCGACTGGCGGTCGAGTAGAGTCCTCAAATGGTCCCGCTGCGCAACCATCTCCTCTCGTACCTCCTCCATGGTACTCATCGTTGGACGAGGCTTCTGTTACGTATGCGGGTGAGTGGTAGTGAGTCCAATGGTGGAGGAGACAAGGAGAGACGGAGATAGGTAGCTCTTTCTAAGGATGTGTCTTTATTAAAACACATAATATGGAGCAGCGATAATCCAGGAAAGACGCCGGGCGTCAACAGAGAGAACAGAGCAAAAGTAATATAAGTGCACAGCGAGTGGCTCAGCAACCTCTGACCAGCTCCTTCCCACACGAACGGATTTCTGAAGCCTCGACAACAAGACAAGGGAACAGAGAGTGAATAAGTAGTCACAACCCAACATTCCAATCAATTAACAGTGACAGCTAATTGACAGCACAGTGACAGCAACCAGTGGAGAGTACCAATCAGTGACACAACAGGAATGGGGCGTGACAACCAAAATGCAAATACCAACCACCAGGTGACAACATTCCAGAATGACAGCTGGGTTCCTAAGCAGGGAACCCAGAACTTAACAGTAAGGTAACTATTAGGATATATATATATGGTATGGATTACTTACTGTTATAACTTATTACTATCTATGGTAGCTCTAGTCTCCATCTACACAAATAGTTTTTGTGCTGTAACTATTAGGATATATATGGTATGGATTACTTACTATTATAACTTATTACTATCTGTGGTAGCTCTAGTCTCCACCTACACAAATAGTTTTTGTGCTGTCCATTGAGCATGCACCTTCACGTGGTAGGCACATTAACTGTAGATCAAACTCCCCAAACAAACAAGCACACCATTGATTTAATTGCCATATAAATCACACATACAAAGATCTAACTGTTACTCCTCTCTGAACATGAATATAAAACAAAAATGTGATCTATTAACTGTGTAAACCTTGCAATATTCATCATTGATATTTTGATACTTGAAATCTGTATGAACTGAGTAGTTAGTATCAAATGAAATAAGATGGAACAGCTCCATGCATTAATTGAATAAACAACTATTTGCTCATTACCAGTATGGTATTGTTTAAATTGTATAGCTTTTTGCACATCTTTGTCAGGGAATTCCAACAATTCTGGACCTGAATGTACCAGTTAATTGTAATCATCTCTCTCTCTCCTTATGTCTAGTCAAGCCAGGTTGTGGAGGAGAGAGACAGGGATGAACAGGCTATATACTACTTTGCCCAGCCTGAGCCTGCTATGATGCAGGTGTTTTTACATCACCACCCAAAACAAGATTCAGCCAAGAGTGAGTAAATACACTGGTCCACTTGCACTGGTCCACTTGTCCATGGCACTTACTACCCAGCTTTGTAGTGGGTTGGGGGAATAGTACAGTATAGGTACGCATATTTAAGGAGCCAGGAATGATGGTGTACTGGTGGGTGGTGTCCGACCAATTATGGTGGGCCGGTCTGGGCCAAAAAAATAAATAGACCTCCCTCATTTCTAAACCCTGGCTACGGCCCTGGACTGTGAGTGTTGAAAGTGACCAATCACAAGGAGTGACATCAGCCACTGTCTATCCACCCGTTGAAACCACAAGCTACCTCCATATACTTCAGGAATTTCCTAAATTAAAAACTCCTGTATACTTTACTTACTCATATATATTCAGATTCTAAGTGTTATTGACCTTATAACACCCATCCTGGCTGCTTTACACTGAATGAATGAAAACTTTATTTAACAGATTGCAGAATGGGTACAATACAGTATGGCTCAATACACACAATTGTTAAGGGGATGCAGACCAGAGAAAGACTTTCGTCTTGTTTACATCAGGGTCCCCCATTTTCAATTCATAGTGCATTTGATCGGTATCATGGTCCACCATGACTGCATGAAAGGGGGGGGGGGGACGTCGTTTCTGATTATTGATTACCAATAACGGCATTAGCCTCAGTAGCCTAATTCGCTGACCGGGTGGATGGCTATGATAACAAGGCCCGATTGGGTTGTAATTGACGTCAAATAGCTCTTACATGTGACCGGTTGGACTGCAAAAAGGATTTCCCAGTTATCGATCGCCATCTGGTAGATCCATATGTCCATTGGCTGATGATATATTCCTTTACTGCATACTGAATTCGGCGTCGCAAAACATATTCCATGCTACATGCTACACGCATAGATTCAGCCTAGCAGGAAAGTCCATTCAAAGTCAAAAAAAATTAAACACCGTTCTGCCACAGGGAACACTGCATTATCGAGACAGCGCCCCTACGAGGATCTGGCCGGTAATGCACTTTTCCGAATTCCAAGAGTAGGGTAAATCTGCAGTGCCGCAGGGTGATATTGAGTGGGATATTACAATGGAATAAAAGCCAAAACAACCTTGCCACGGACATGTCCGCAGTTGGCCGTCAACCATTGGATCCGAAACACGGACATGTCCGTGGTTGGCCGGGAATGTGTTAAGTAAAGTCAATATACATATATACAATATACAACACAATAAAATTAGCAACAGTAAGGTACAATGCAGAAATGAGATGTGGTACACAACACAGGTATGGATGTAGTGCAATTATTTTTTATACTAGATAAATATAAAAGGGGATCAATAAATGAATATCTTATCTTTGCTTAGACATAAATAAATAAACATAAACATAGACATAACAACATGGCACTGTGTTTGTGGACAAATTGCCTGGAGCCATGTACTACAGCTTTACCGAGTGAAATCACTCCCCTCACTCTGACCTCGCCTGGGCTTTCAGCCGGCGGAGAGAGAGAGGAGTCAGTGGACCTTTTAAGCATTCCTTTTGTTCTCCTCTCGTTTAGCATGCAAAGCTCTACCCGTGTCACTTTCCCCCGGGAGAAGTCAGCTAGTCACATGATCCGCTCATTAATGTTTGATAATTTTCTCTCGCTTGCTCTTGATTAGGAGAGAGAGAGAGAGAGAGAAAGAGAGAGAGAGAGAGAGAGAGAGAGAGAGAGAGAGAGAGAGAGAGAGAGAGAGAGAGAGAGAGAGAGAGAGAGAGAGGACCCGGGTGCAATCACACATGTTTTTTCACACTGGATACCGAGCTCTTCCTACGCTCTCTCTCTCTGTGTCGTCCCGCGAGTTATAGAAATAGTCGGAATAAATAATAGAACAGCGTTCCATTTTGAGCGGAAGTGCTATCGTTCCCTTGATTGACTTACACACTGCTTACTTCTGTTGACAGGAGGCTGTTGGGGCAATTTATCAAAAACAAAAACACTGGCGTGAAAACGTTCTGAACATTCAGTCCTTGCCCCACAATGGTGGAATGAACTACCCACCCCAATCAGGACAGCCGAAATCCGTCCAATCTTTCGCCGTTGACTAAAGACGCACTTATTCAACCATTATCTGAAATAAATAAAAAAAATTAAATAATAATAATAATCTAACCCTAACTAACCTTACTGTCATGCACTTGTCCTAATAAACTAACCTACACTGTAGCACTCAACACTTTGATGAACATTGTTACTCAGCTGATAGAGTTGTGCCCTTCCTGATGACTTGTCGTGCAGAACTTGTAAGTCGTTTTGGATAAAAGCGTTTCAGCTAAATGACTAAATGTAAATGTAAATGAATCATATAGGGGACTCGTGGATCAATAGGGTAAAAGCTTGAAGAGAAGAACAACAACCCTAAACCTTCCCTTTTACCAAGCTATGCCGTATAAATTCTGCTGCTAGGGTTCTCACCCGCACCAAGTCCTGGCACCACATCACCCCCACCCTCATCCAGCTCCACTGGCTTCCAGTAAAGTCTGCATCAATTCCAAGATCCTCCTCATCACAGACAAAACCCTTCACTCCCTTGCCCCCGGTACCTAGCTGACCTCCTCCATCCCTACATCCCGCCCCGGATGCTCCTCTCCATCCCCACTACCAACCTGCAGACTGTCGGTCCCAGAGCCTTCTCTGTGGCCGCACCCACCCTCTGGAACTCACTCCCTCCAAACATCCATCAGACTTTACACTGCATCACTGAGCACAGAGTGACAGTTACCATCTTCCTGGACTCTTAAAACAACACTGTTCAATATTACACTTACTGTAGACTTCTGTATATGTTTACTGTATATTTTATACAAGAATGTATATACATAACATACGAAATGTGAATCCCGGTCCGTACTCTATTATTATTATCTTATTCTTAGGCCTATTCTATTCTTATTCTAAGGCAATTTGTTTTGTTATTCTTATTCGTGACTTTGTTCTGTCTAAATGTCTAAATGTTTACTGTGAGCGATTTTGTAGTGTCAAATTTCTCTCTGGATGATTAAAGTATTTCTATTCTATTCTATTCTATTCCTCAACACCAGCGCTCCAGCCAGCGAGCCAGCCACCGCCCCTGCCTCCCCCGGAGAGATGATGACCGCCTGCCAAGTCCCAGAGAATTGGCTCCTTCCTGAAACACCCCCTGGAGATGGGAGTTGAGGCAAACAGTATGAACTCATGTAGATTAATAATGCAAAGCTCTTTCAAACGGTACATGCTAGTAGTTCTCTTCCGACCAGAAAATACTGGACGTGAATTATCCTCACGCCCGCAAGGAATATAGACCCATGAACATGTAGCGTACCTACAATAAGCGGAAGTGTAAAAGAATATCTTTGCCGAATGTACTCATTTAATAACTCTGCCATAGATTGTCATAACAAATACCAATGAGGGATTCTTGGAAAGGCATGGTTGTGCTGAATCTGAATGAGGGATTCTTGGAAAGACATGGTTGTGCTGAATCTGACAATGTCATTGACCCATTATCAGCGGTGAGCAGAATATTGACAAATTCAACTCAAGTAATGTCACGGCAGAGGGAAGTCACTTGAGTAAAAGGGTGCATAATGTTAATGACTGCGTTTCCACTACCGTCCGATTAGCAACTCCTGTATTTCTTTTCAAAGGCAATTGTGTAATACGACTTTGAAAGCAACTTGTTTAATTGATTACACAAGTCGATCGTTTCTCCACACAAACATCAATCTCTAACCCTCTGTAGCTGTTTTAGATCTAGACAAACATCACTACTCTTTGTAGCTGTTTTACATCCAGACAATGCGTTTCACTTCTTTCGCGCAAACTGTTGTGCCTGCGTGCAACCAAAGCATGTTCCAGTAGAAATCGCAGCCTACATTTCAAGTGCCATCCCGCTCAAACGTGATTGGTCAATACCACCAGACTACAAATTAAAATATTGTCCTTTGCCTACAGATTTTGCATTCATACAGATCTCTCTTTCTAAAAATTATGTTATAGTTGCAAAATATTACTTTTTAGAGCTACTAACTCTGTCCAATCTATTTTACCCTTTTTTTTGTATTTTATTTTTTTATTATTTTTTAAACAAACACATAAACAAACATGACGTGTAAATGACTTATGGCGTTCACTCAACCCCATGACCCGGAAGTACTCTTGTCGATCTGCGAGACATAATACATTATCCAGAATAGATTACGTTTTCACAACCCCGAGACTATTTGATAACTACGATGTGGAAATGATACCCAAGTCAGTGTTTGTTTGTATTATTATTTACTTTTGAACTCTGTTTTATTTTTTCTTGTTTTTTATTTTTTTATTTTATTTTCTTCTGTTTAATGTTGTTATCTGTTCTATGTGGACAATGACAATACAACAATGTATATATACAGACATATACTTATAATGTCTATGTCCTCAAAAAAGTATAATAAACAAAAAAGTGAAAAAAAAAGGAAATGATACCCAATGCATTGTCTGATCACTGTTATTTACTCTTAAAAGGAACATTTGGTATACTATCATCCCGAGCCCCAAGATGGCGATTTAACACGATGCTGCTTAATAACAAGGAATTCATTACACAAATCAAAGAAGCTCTTACGGTATTCCTACGGATAAATGTGAATTCGGTGCAGGACCCCAGAATATTATGGATGTCGACAAAGGGAATGATCAAGGATTTCACTGATAGCTTTTCCTCCCAAATACGCAAGAATCGATGCTCAAAACTGGCTGAACTGGAAACACTTTACTCAACGTTATTTAATTCTTTGCAATACAACAACTCGGTTCAACTGGAAAATCAAGTCAATATACTAAAAAAAGAGATTAACGCCATATACAGACAACAATCTGAATTGCAAATACGTAGCACAAGACAACAGCAGTACTCCCAAGGTTCCAAACCAAGTCACCTATTAGCTATGCGACTAAGAGTCAACGCAAAATTTGCAGATATAACTACCATTAGAGCACAACAAGGACTTGTTACAGAACCCAAAGAAATAAACACGACATTCAAAGAATTCTACTCCAACTTATACAAATCAGAAACGACCTTCGATCAAAACAAGATGGACACATATCTTAATCAAATTAACCTCCCTAAACTTTCAGAGGATGACGCTAAACAGTTAGAAACACCGATCACACTAGATGAACTTAGGGAGGCCATATCTGAAATGCAAAGTGGAAGGGCCCCTGGAAGAGACGGTATCCCACCAGAAATGTACCTCTCTTGTTGGGACATAATTGGACCCTTATTACTAAATATGATTTTATACTCAGTCAAGGAGGGGAACTTCCATAAGAATGACAATATTGCACTCATAACAGTCCTCCTCAAAAAAGACAAAGACCCCACCGAGTGCGGTAGTTACAGACCTTTAAGCCTCCTCGGAACCGATATCAAACTGTACTCTAAGGTATTAGCCATCAGACTACAAAAGCATATGACGTCTTTAATTCATCCGGACCAAACAGGCTTCATAAGAGGCCGCCTGATCACTGATAACATAAGACGATTACTACACGTACTAGATGCTAACAAGGAAGACAACACACCTAAGGCGATGCTGTCCCTGGATGCAATGAAAGCTTTTGACAGGTTGGAATGGTCGTATCTATGGGCAGTGTTAGAAAGGATGGGGTTAGGAAAAGGATTCATTGATATGATTAAAGTATTATACAAAGACCCATCGGCCATGATTACAACAGGTACAATCGCCTCCGAAATCTTTCCAGTATCACGGTCTTCCAGACAGGGTTGCCCCCTTAGTCCCGGACTATTCGATCTATCATTAGAGCCTTTAGCACAATATATAAGACAATCCCAATCCATAGAACCAATCGTAATCAAGGGCACACAACACAAAATTAGTTTATATGCGGACGACGTAATACTGTTCATGCAAAACCCCAACACCGCATTGCCTCATCTTCTCAAGTTGATTGAGGACTTTGGAGATTTATCGGGATTTAGGATAAATTGGCCGAAGTCGGCCTTCCTCCCACTTAACGCCCCTGCAAAAAGAAATATAACCCTCCCAGAAGAGATACCGATGGTAAAACACTTTAGATGTTTGGGAGTTGAAATATTCCCTACCATAAGCCAAACGGTGAAGCACAATTACATAAAAATCCAAAACAAAATCAAATACGACCTTGTCAGGTGGTCAAAACTTAAAAACTCAGTACAAGCACGGATATCAATAATTAAGATGGACGTCCTACCTAGAATCAACTTCTTCAGCTCAATGCTACCGTTACCCCCTCCAAAGGGTTACTGGAAAGAATTACACTCCTCCACATACAAATTTATTTGGAATAACAAACCACCACGTATAAAAAGATCCACCGCACAGAGAAACAAAGCAGACGGTGGTATGGCATTTCCAGATTTCCACCACTATTTTAAGGCATACACTTTAAGACCACTGACAACATGGTTTGATCCCCAAGCATCAGTATCCTGGAGAAATTTAGAAGAAAATATAGTAGCTCCACATAGGCTGAAGGACATAGTGTACACCAAATTATCAATTAAGCAATGCGAACGGAAATTTGGCCCCATAATCACTCATGCAATCCGGATATGGCGTGAAACACAAAAAAAAGACTCTATCCCACATAAATGGCATAATCATACTCCCTTATTCAATAACAATGCACTCTTGATTGGAAAACAACCTATAAGATTCCCTAGATGGGAAAAGCAAGGCATACACACATTAGGAGACGTTTTCAACAAACAGGGTTTTTGTAGTTTTGATGAGATATGCAAAAAATTTAATCTCACCAAGTCCTCATATTATTTTTACGCACAGTTATTGGCATGTTTGAAGGCTCACGGTGTTCCATTAAGGATACCAATTGTACACCACAGATACCACAAATTCTTCTATGAAAGAGAGACATCGAGAGGTTTTGTTTCAGATTTTTATCATCAATTACTAACGGCCTCGTATGAAACCCTACATCTAGACTCAGTCTGGAGGAGGGATATACCAGACCTGGAGATAGACTTTGACTGGCAAGAAGCCTGGGCAAATGTACGCCTTGCATCAAGGAACCCGGACCATCAACAAATCAATCTTAACTATATTCACAGGACATACTTAACTCCTATAAGACTGAACAAAATGGGTCTTAAACAAGACTCCAAATGCTCCTTATGTACAAATGGGGACGAAGGGACATTTATGCACATGTACTGGGACTGCCCACCAGTTAAGATATTTTGGAAAGAAGTGACCCAGCAATTGTCAAATCTCTTAACTCTGGATATACCTGTACACCCCTCTGTATTACTGCTGAATGATGTCTTTGAGCATGCAGTACCTCCACAGCTAAAGAGATTGGTTTTATCCGGTATCACAGTGGCTAAAAAGCTGATAGCATCACGATGGTTTCAACCGGAAAAAATGTGCCGTAAGGTCTGGATTCTTACATATCTCGATGTGATTTATCAAGAAATATCAACAGCTAGAATTTTGGGTCTCAATGAATCCAAAATGGCAATGTGGTTAGAAGTGGTGGAGAGAATAAAAGCCAGCATATAATGGTAGTGTCTGGTTAGGAACAAATTATAATGGTTGGATTATCCAATGGGGGGTCCGGGAGAGGGGGGTACGAGCTGGAGCATATGTGTATTTGTATATCTATTTTACCCTTTTATTACTTTTATTACAGGTTCTAAACTGTCAGGTATTGAACTGTGTGGGTATCAAGCAGGAAGAAAAAAACTGTGTAGGACCCAGGCCTAGAGTTGCGCCCTGAGAGAGGGAACTGTGCCCTGAGAGGGAGGTTTGCCCTGAGTGGGAGGTTCAAAGGGTCAAAGTGGGTATCAAACAGGAGGGAAGACTGTCGAGTTTTAAACTGTGGATATCAAAACAGGGAAGGTAAAGACGGATTTAAACTGATAAACAGTCATTCAGAAAATGTGTATTGCATTATATTACTCTGTCTACTCTATTCTACTATTTATTACACTGACTGCACTATTTTATTCTTTTTTATTATTGTCTATTATTAAACTGCAATAGAATCAAACCATAGACATGGTGGCCTGTTGGGATGTTAGATCCTAATGTGAAAAACTGTGATTTTATATAACTGCACTTTATGCCTGTCTTTTTTCTGTAGTTTCTATATTCTCTAGAATTGTCTTCCCATCACAACACACAGGGTACAACAGGTGGGTCTCCTAGCCTTGCGGTTCCAGACCCAAATTGCATCTGTTGACAGAGTCACCTGGGGAGCAACAATAATAGGTTCATGACGACAAGGTCCTTCTTTAGCCTTTAATCGGCGTGATGTAATGCTTAATTGTATATGTACCATGATACCTTCTCTCTCTGTGAGAGGTAGATGAGGAAGAAATCAAGGGGGAGGGAACAACCCCTTTTATACCCTCTTACCTGACGTCAGCTACAATAACTACGTCTCCTTGCACCTACAGCGCCCTCTTGTGGAAACAGTTAAGCAGTTACATACTATCATATTAACACATAAACTCAACAGCATCACTGGTTTGATTTGCTCGAGGAGTTGCAGCTTTCCACGACCTAGAGGTCAGACTCAGCTTCTTCCCCCATCACAACACTGAACACTGATCTCTCCACACACAAGCACACATGAACACACACACACACACACGCGCGCGCACGCACGCATGCACAAAACACACACACACACACACACCACAGGTCACTTTAAACACAAAAAAAAGGTCACTTTAAAAAACATAACTATGTTTTTGTATAGTACAGTTAGTATAGCTAGTAGTATAGTTATATATAGTATACCTGTATATTGTATAGTATATTGTATAGTAGTGTATATAGGACTCATTACCTTTTAATTCGTAAGTTTAGTATTATATTATATTATCTTAGTACTTTTTATCATGTCTATTTTATTATCTATTCTATTTTATTCTATTATTATTATTTGTATTTTTTGCACAATCAAGGCGGGCATGTCCACCTTCATTTCACTACATGTCTCGTGTCTGTATGTGACGAATAAATCTCTTGAATCTTGAATCTATAGCTAGGCTGGTGTTACGCCAATGTTGAGAAACATTAGCCAGACCACTGACTTTTTACAGTCTCGGAAAACCCATGCTTAGCTGCCAAAAACTCTCACTCCTTGCATTAAAAGACTGACAATACATTTTGGATACATTTACTTCTTTGTACTTTGTGTGTATCTATTGTACTGTGGAATTTGGCATAAAGCCAAAGCCTGTTTGTGCTGGGGAGGGGGTAATTAAAAGTGCCATTTCACAATTCATTGGCTGGAAGTAATAGGATCGTAAAACACATACACTACCGGCCGTATAGCTGCCTCTCAGCCAATTTAAAGCTCTTCAGAGCCAGGAGTTATCAATACGTTTTTGGCAAATGAGCCTTTCGACCTTTGGAGGTGGAATATGGAGGGAATCTGTAAACTGGATGAGCGGTTTCGGCACCACTGCTATTGCTCAACCGCGCACACGCTCCCCGCGGAAGATGACAACAGGGGAACCCGAGATTTAGTGCGTCGGGGGGGTTAAAGTAAGGTCGGAGTGATGAATAGTGAAGTTGCTGCATTAGAATAACACAGGCCCTGAGAGCATTCAACCTTGAGATGAATCTGAATGACAGAAGAACTGAATGTGAATATCTTGATGGATGTAAGAAATAATAAACCTATGAACAGCACGTAGCGAAAAATAAGTGGAAATGTAAAAAAATAAATATATATCTTTGCAGAATGTACTTTTTTGTAACTCTGCCATGGGTTGTCATAGCAACACCAAGGGCTTCGGCTCAGCTTCTTCCCCCAGGCCATCAGAGTCTTGAACCCTGAACTCTCCACACACAAGCACACATGAGCACACACACAACACACACACTGTATACGCTCACACACTAACAGTCACTTTAGCATGAACACACACACACATGCTGCACACGCTCACACTCAACGGTCACTTTACACAATGAAAAGGTAAAAAAAAATAGAAAATAACAGGAGTGGTTCTTGTATAGTAAATAGATGGATATAGCAAGATAGCATAAGGATATATAGTATAACTGTATATCGTATAGTATAGTATTGTATAGTAGTGTACATAAGACCCAGTGCCTCATCCGTAGCTAACATTGTATTGCACTATCGCAGGACCTTAGCATGTCTTTTACCATGCTTTTTGTAAACTTTATGTACATTATACCTGTTATGTCTTATTCTTATTACTTGTATTATTGCACAAATGTCTTATTCTTATTACTTGTATTATTGCACAATCGCTGCGGGCATGACCACCCGCATTTCACTGTATGCTTGTATGCTGTGACAAATAAAACTCCTGACTTGACTTGGCTTGTTGGAGAGGGTGGCTGTGATGAGTCTGACAATGTGCCAGGGTGTTACATCACTAAATGTACGAGATAATGAAACACTGACAAGTGGCGGCTCCAATCTGGTGCCACCAGGAGGTACAGAGCTGTCGTCTGGCAGTCGGAAGGTTCCCGGTTAGATTCCCACCCCCTCCCGGGCAGCGTGTCCAAGTGTCCTCCTTGAGCAAAGACACTTAATCCATCTAACTGCTCCCGATCGATGAGCAGGACGGCACCTCGCATGGACGCCTCCGCCGTCGGTGTGTGAATGTGTGAGTGAACGGGTGAATGTGAGGAAGATCAGGGAAAACCACCACAAGTGAGGGAGAAGGTCTGAAGAAGCTTGCCGAGGAGGAGACTATTCACAAAGAACAACGTCAAGTGGCCAACAGAGAAAAATACATTTGCTGGCTACCGGAAGCTAATTTGAAGGTCACACTCAGAGAGGGCGTTCCGCCACAGCTGACAGCTGGACAGCTAACAACTGAAGATAAACAGGTTGTACATTCCTTTGTTTGGGGGGGGGGGGGGGGAGTAAGAACATGACTAATTACTTTAGTACTTAATCAGTAAAGACATTTTGATAACTTTTTAAAGGAGTAATCAGTAATACTATAACTAATTACACTTCCTGAGTAGCTTGCCCAACACTGTCAGTATCTGGGCTGAGAAGAATACTGACAAATTCAACTAAAGTACTATTACAGAGGAATTCGCTTGTTCCCATCTTGCTTTTCCTATAGGGAGGTAGTAGTCACTTTGGACCGCCCGCGAGGTCCACCCGTATAGGGATTTATCATTGGGAAAATGGATTATCGGCTATTGTAACAATTCTGCCTCATGAACATTGGAAAGCTTTCCATTTTTGCACAAAATGAGTTCCCTTCTATCACTAACATTATTGTAAGCATTTTTGGTCGATTAATTCCGAATATTTTTATGTTGAGCTATACTGTAGATTGTGGCTGAATACGCACAGAAAGGTACACCATGCAAATGTTCATGCTTTTTGTTTTAAACGAGACCATTTAGAAACGGGCAATCGGGAAATACGTTGCAATTTTGCGAGGTGGACCGGCCGGAACACAGCAATGACGTAACCACTACACCTCCCTATTGGACCTTCCATGTGCGTATGCACTCATGCTGAAATAATTTGGCAGGACAACAGTGGTCCTTGATGCGGCAACAGCGGAGGCAGAGAGAGCCCACCTGCCACTGAGTCTCACATCACCTCTCACACCAACAGCGCTTCAGGCAGTCCTTTGTGCCGGTGGCAATCAGGCTCCACAACCAGGCAGGGCCAGGACGGGCTAACTGCCGTGGACTGGAGGAGCTGGGTTGTGGACTGTAACTAATTAATGAATTAACATCATGATTGGACTTGTTTCTTTTTCTTTTCTTCCATTCACCACTTTTAGCTCTATTTTAGCCCTATTTTAGCTCTTATTTTTAGCCCTATGTATTTGTCCATCTTTGTTTTTAACATGTACTAAATAAGTGTATGTTATGTATTAACTGTTTCTATTAACTGTTTGTAAATGACTGTTATGCTGTAATGGTCATCTGATTCTCCCCTCGGGGATAAATAAAGGTTTTCAATCAATTCAATCAATTCATCCGGGATAAGAAGTCACTCTCACAGAGCGGCCCCTCTGGTCCCTCACCAGCGCTCCAGCCAACCAGTCACTGCCTCGGTCTCCACCTGAGAGACGACCGCCTGCCCAGAGTCCCAGAGGTCGGCTCCACAGTACGACTTGCCTTCAGAACATGACGCAGCATGGCGAGATCTTTGCAGTCTATAGCACCACGGTTTGACAGAACAACAATAGGTCACAAATTGCTATTTGAGAGCCCTTACCCTCGGTTCAACGGAGTGAAACAGACTGTGTTATTTCATTTAATTTCAACCTTTATTTAAAATCGTAAGCTTCTGAGGTTTCCCTCATTTACAGAAATGACGATTGTACAAAATGTAAACAGTACATAATACAAACAATATTCGCGGAAAATTAAACACCAGAGTAAAATTTAAAAAAAACGTATCAGCTAAAACAGTTACAGGTAGTCACACAATGGTCTGAAATCATATGTTTAAACATACCAAGGGAAGGGAGAACCTCTTCTCAGACCAGACGAACACAGCTGCCTTGTCTGCCGAGATACAGGAGCTGTTATCGAAGAAGAAGGTCATTGCCTTCATCCCTTCACATGAGAGGATTAAGTGTGTATACTCTAGTGGTGGGGGAAAATATTGATATAGTATAGCATCGCGATACTTTGCGTGGCGATACTGTATCGATACAAGGACGCCAAGTATCGATATTTTATTATGCAAATATATATATTTTTTTGTATAAGGAAGTTGCATTGTTCATTTCAATACCTGTAATAGTACAGACAGTAGTCCACACACACACACACACACACACACACACACACACACACACACACACACACACACACACACACACACACACACACACACACACACACACACACACACACACACACACACACACACACACACACACACACACACACACACAGACACACACACACACACACACACAAACGCACACGTGTGCATTCAGTTAAGTTGGAGTATGACTGTAATACAAACAGTTCAGTGTGTCAGGTACATGCAACACAGATTACAGTGTTGACATCTGTCTGCTTGAGAAAATCCCATTTGCTGCAATAAAAATGATTGAAGTGAGATGAACAGACTGAAAACTTTATTTTATTAGATAAAACATGTTGACAAAGTTTTACTTTGCAGTTGAAAAAAGGTAATAAATCGCAATATATCGCAATATTAATATCGCAATACTCAGCATAACGCAATATATATTTTAATCGCGATACTATCGTATCGTGACTTAAGTATCGTGATAATATCGTATCGTGAGGCCTCTGGTGATTCCCACCCCTAGTAAACTCCCTAATTATTTCTTGGCTCCTAAAGGAAACAGCAGGGATGAGACAGATCCTGAACCTACGCTTGCTCAGTCAGCGGACTGCAGTGAGGGAATTCAGAATGCTCAATGAAGAAGGTGCTGGACTCTCTCAGCCCGGGAGATTGGTTCACATGCTGTTGACCAACCCAACGACCAAACCTCACACCTGACTTTCTCTCCCTCCTCGACTGTTTTAGCCTCACCCAGCATATTAACTTCCCCACAAGGGGGCGCTCCAGTAGCACACCACATAGCGCGCTGAGTCGCGAAGCGGTCGTCCCGGGTTCGTTTCCCAGACCCGGTGGCCATATGCCGCATGTCTTCCCCTCTTCTCCTCCCGGTTCTCCCTCTCTCCTCTGTCGGTCCTGCGTGGCCAAAAAAAGCTAATAAAGATAATTGAAAGAAAATCCCCACAAACTTGCCGCTGTCACCCCTGTGCTCAAAAAACCCACCCTTTCCTTGACCCTACCCATAACCATCCTCCTCCAACCTGTCGATCCCCTTTTCCCCTCCCCTACCCTCTCTGCCTCCCCTCCCCTACCGGCTCCTGTATTTTTTGTTGTCTGTCACTGTGGCTCTATGTTCCTGTGTATGTATTCATATTGTTCCCCGTTTCCCCTGTGGTTCTATGTTTTTTTTGTTTCTTTGTTTTTTCTTTCTGCCTATACTGTCAGCGACTTCGGGTTACTGAGAAGCACTCTATAAAATGAATGAATTATTATACTAATTTGCTGCTTTTTTATATATCGCTTTTATCCAAAGCACTTTACAATTTGTTACTTACATTTTACCCATTACACTCACACATTCACAAACCGACGGCGGAGGCAACCATGCAAGGTGCCAACCTGCTCATCGGGAGCAATTAGGGGTTAAGTGTCTTGCTCAAGGACACATCGACACGCTGCCCGGGAGGAGAGGGAATCGAACCGGGAACCTCCGGATTGCCAGACGACCGCTCGACCTCCCGAGCCACTGTCGCCCCTATACTACTTAATGGAGAGATCTCACCTTCATGTGTCTTATCTTTCTGCCCCACAGGACGTGTCTCCACTTCACCTTCCAGAGGAGAGAGGCGGCTTACGAGGATCAGAGAATGCTATTTGGATATACTCACACAGTACGTTCTCCAAGAGATGCCGTTGGAACCGCTCTGCCACCGGGGGAATAAGGATTGTTTGAGGAAGGGGTGAGACGGCGCACCAGACGGCTGACTCACTCTGCTGGGCTTTGCGATCATGGAGAGAAAGAGCTGACCTCCCTCGAGGTCAGCAGAACTGAGCCACTCCAGCTGCTTCCACTGTCACCGTATGTGCTGCTGGTAAGTGACTCACGTTCAGGGGAGGAAACTAACTTTTTGGCTTACCAGCCAACTGGCGAGTAGCTGATTTTTTTTACCAGACAAAAATAAATTGCTAATTGTGATAATTACTTCTTTGTATGTCTTCGTCTAAATTGATTTTCAATCATAGTAATAATCACACCGTGTCTCTACTCTAAACTGCTAAAATATGTATTAGCATAAAACATTAATAACAGTGTCTCTACTCTTCACAATATTAGCATAAAACATATTAACATGAAAGAGGGAACTATTCTGGACTGGGTTGGGCTGAACTGGGCAGTGAAAGATGCTGGGTTGGACTGGGTTGGGCAGTGAAAGAAAAAAACCGAAGTATGTGTTGTGAAGTTAACTTTTAACCTCGGTTGTCAAGCCGCATCAATGTTGTGTATGCATCTGGGTAGGCATCACAACGGTGTTCACTGTGCCTTTAAGACGGCACGGTGGTCTTACACCAGGGCTGTGAAATACCGTCAAGTGTTGTGGTATCGTCAGTTGGGTTGGTGTGCTGTTGTGCACTGGTTGAGCATGCAATAAAACGTCTAACCTTACGTCGTAGTCGGGTGCGTTTTTGGAAACAATTATAGTCAATATAACAGATACACCTAGCTAACATGGGGCTGGCTGCTTTGAGCACACGCGCTAACGTTAGCTAGCAAGCAGCTATAGCTAAAACGCTAACTAGAAGCTAACTACTGTATACAGTTCCAATAGACTAACATTACACCTCTGTGATTTAAATGTGTCCTTAGTAACTTATACTCAAGGGTTGTACTAGGGTTGGATGCAGTTCCCCGTTGGTCAGTCTGTCTGTTTTCCATCTTCTTCTGTGTTTAACGTTATCTGTTTGCGAGTGCTCCCTTGACTGATGGGCGGCCAGTATCGCAGGAACTTTTATTAAACATTCTATATGTTCGTGGGTTGGCCAGTACTGCAGGAACTTTTATTAAACATTCTATATGTTCGTGGGTTGGCCAGTACTGCAGGAACTTTTATTAAACATTCTATATGTTTGTGGGTTGGCCAGTACCGCGGGAACTTTTATTAAACATTCTATATGTCCGCGGGTCTTGTGCAGTGCTCTCGTGGCAATGTCAACTAAAGCGAGCACTCAGAAGACGTGCACCGTTTGCCAGTGACCGTGATTGCAGAATGTTTTGTTTTGTTTTGTTTACTCGCCAGTGTGGCGAGTGGTCTTCATGAATCACTTGCCAAACATAAGCAAATACTTGCAGTTATGTAGGCAATGTTGAATTATATTATAGTGAACAAATAGGTAACATGTAACGTCATATTAGCAGTCCCACCCAAGAATAAATAAAGTTATCCAAAAACAAATAAATTTTATTCATTAATTTGTTTATTTCAATTGAGACACTAATGGAAACAAATAAAAAGATAAACATTTAAAATAAAACAGCAACATGTAAGAAACATTGTAAACATTAATTGTAAGGTCACTACGTCAGGGAGGAACTAATCACGTGTATCTGTTGGTTTAACGTGTTCTTCATTGTCGTAACACACGGCGGCTCTGTAGCTACAACTTAAGCTAGAGAGAGATTTCACACAAAGCTGACCACCTCTCCAAATTAGGCAAAAATTAATGTCAGACTTTGTTGGGAAGCCTCAACAAAAGAAGATTATGTGACCGCCACCGCCTCGACATTGATGCCCTAATAAAGACCTTCATCAGCGCCAACCCGGAGAGAAAGGCGAAGGCCACATTTGGAGATGAAGTTGTGGGATGCATGCAGCAGGCACGGCGCATCTAAGGTAGGGACAATATATAATGTTGTTGTTTAAAACTGCCGCCGTGCAGCATCAGGCATTGGGATTATTGGCTGTGTTGGCACTTCGTCTGTTACCATGGTGATCTGATCTGTGGTCTGTGGCTAAACTGTGAGTTGTTCAGCAAACTTAACAGTCGAGTGCTTGTTAATTTTTCGTTTAATTTCCCCCCCTCAGCATCCGTTATAAATGCGTTCCGAGGCTATGATTATATTCTGTTGGCCTGGCCTGGCCTGGCTGAGTCAAATTCCCGGTAGGAATTATGGTCCCAGTCCGCGACTGCCGGTCGCTACTGCAAAAACCGTCCTTCTCTACTCCTGTGAGCCGGTCTATCCTCCAACCATCTCTGCTTGTCGCAAGGGCTTAGATGACAAGCCACTATTCAGCCACCCAATTTAAAAAAGAGTGGCTCCTTCTGGGAGCGAATAAGTGCCTTATCGCTACAATGGGATTCAGTCTTGGTGTCTAAACCAGACCTCCTTACAATGGCTTTCTATGAAGACTTTTTTTTTTATTTACTTTTGGCTCTTACATCTGCCAAGCGTGTCAGCAAGCTGTCTAGCCCTCAATGGAAACAGCATTGGTGCCCCACACGCTAACCCCACCTTCATCCCTAATAACATCACAAATAATCATCCTAGGGACATTGGGTCTCATTCCTGAACGGATTTACTACAAGAACATTTCTCTCAGGCAAATTTCCGACGATTTAAGACATACTGTATTAGGGCTGGTAGAGAGATTCCCCAAATTTCCCTGAGATTGGATTCGGCCGTGGCTGAGAGCAGAATTTAAGAGTGCTGAGGAGCACACTTATGATTGATTGACTGATTGAAAATGTTATTAACTTGACAGACTGTGTTCTCCATGTTCTTAATGGCTTTATTTGGGAGGAATCATAGTGATTCCTTCATGTCAACCCTATACAGGCCTCCTTGGAATTAATTACTTAATCATAATTAAAATAAATATGACAATATTTGTATGATAAGAAATTACGCGGATGTCGGAAACATTTATAATATGGATTCATCTGATCACAGGGCAGCTGGATTAACCATATCTGAACCAGCTATTTTGGACAAATGTATAATTACTTTGATTACTCAGATATTCAAACACAATTATGCAATTATTGTGAAATGATTGAAAATAATAATTATTTAATGCCTTCTGGGATATTTGTATTTCTTATTTGTTACATATCTGTTTTATTGATTAATTATACATTTGAAAGAATGCATAGCCAACATGCAATATATCACATGATTAATGGGACAGACATTTGTTTGATATAGCTATAACTTGCATTCCTTCAAATATATCATTAATCAATAAAACAGATATTGAAATACACTATGTAGCCTACTACACCAACACTTCAAATGACAGTGGATAAATAAATAAATAAGAACTAAAGCTAATCGCGTGGAAATAGACTGCATTAATATTCCATAAGTCTTGTGTGCGCCAGTATAGCACTTTGAGATTTTCACAAATATAAAGTGCGGTACAAATTGAATTTATTATTATTATTATTATAGCCTACGTGTCTAATGAATGAACAGTAGGCTTATATTATTCTAATGACTTGTTTCATTAGGATTTAGTAGATACTATATATATGCTCTGCCCTATACAGTAAGTATAGTACACATATTAAGGCCGCCAGAGTCGGGCAGCGGACTGGTGTACTGTACTATGCAGCGCATGCAGTATCTGCAATCTCCTAATAAAACAAGTCATTAGAATAATATTAGCCTACTGCGTTCATTCATTATGCACGTAGACTATACAGTACTGCGAGCATGTGTGTGTGGGGGGGGGGGGGGGGGGTGGTCACGAGTAGTAGCCTGTATTCTGTATAATGATGACAATACATTAATCTAATCTCATTTTGATCGGTCGCAAAGCGCTTCCGCCACCATTTTCACACGGCTGCATCATTAGTTGCATTTAACGAGCTGGACAGGTGTGTCTAAACTCTCGACTTTCCACGATTTCATTTGCACACGGCACAGAGCCTGCCTTATAAAGAGCTCTGGAGGCGTTGTTTTGTAT
>NC_140176.1:100095968-100170968 GCF_963971535.1 Notolepis coatsorum
ACCCAAAACCAGAGCAAATTGAAATGCTATTTGGCCCTA
Organism: Notolepis coatsorum; assembly: GCF_963971535.1. Lineage (NCBI taxonomy): Eukaryota > Metazoa > Chordata > Actinopteri > Aulopiformes > Paralepididae > Notolepis > Notolepis coatsorum. The sequence goes on from NC_140176.1 coordinate 100,096,008, forward strand.
AACAGAGAGTACACAGTGGCAGAATACCTGAGCACTGTGACTGACCAGAAGATCCTTGACTAGGTACAGACTCAGCGAACACAGCCTAGCCATCGAGAAAGGCCGCCATAGGCAGACCTGACAGACTATGCACCCACTGCACACAAGAAGAGGTGGAAACCGAGCTACACTTCTTAACAACCTGCCCACTATACCAAGACATCAGAGACATATACTTCACACAAATTGCAAACACCCAAAGGACTTTGAAAACATGGACAATAACTCAAAACTCCCATACCTACTGGGAGAAATACAAGAATGTGCAAACACAGCAGCAAGATTAGTGAGCTTCTGTGACAAGAAAAGGACATCCAGCGGAATCCAACCACCATAAAGACTGTACTAGAAATTCCTTCTGATGTACTGATTTATTTTGATTTCTCTGTTTGATTGTTTTGTTTGGCTTTGGCAATGTAAACATATGTTTCCCATGTCAATAAAGCCCATTTGAATTGAAATAGAATTGAATTGAGAGGGGAGAGAAAGAGAGAGGGGAACAGAAGACTAGAGGAGAGAGAGGGGGGAGGAGACGGGTGTCCTCACGGATGAGGCTGCTTCAGTCCACACACCTGGATGATGGCGTCCTCTCCATGAGAGCAGATGAGGCTCGGGGGAGAACTATGTCTGAAGCTTTTTGCAAACCTCCTCTACTGTCATGCTGGTTGTCCTCGTCATGTATCACAGTCACGCAGAACCTGGACATGAAGAGACACTGAGGACCATGCTGCTATCCACCTGGCACTTGACTATTTTGTGCAATATTGACATTTTATTATTTTTATACCAAGTCTTTAGTTCCTTTAACTTAACTATATGTTTACACTGTTACTGTTTTAGTTGTGTCCTGTGTTTTTACAATAACAATAATAATAATAATAATAATAATAATAATAATAATAATAAATAATAATAATAATAATAATAATAATAATAATAATAATAATAATAATAATAATAATAATAAATAATAATAATAATAATAATAATAATTAATAATAATAATAATAATAATAATAATAATAATAATAATAATAATAATAATAATAATAATAATAATAATAATAATAATAATAATAATAATAATATAATAATAATAATAATAATAATAATAATAATAATAATAATAATAATAATAATAATAATAATAATAATAATAATAATAATAATAATAATAATAATAATAATAATGATAATAATAATAATAATAATAATAATAATAATAATAAATTCTTAAATGTATATACAGTAGTAGGGCGGGCCATACTTTTTTTTTTTGGAAAATCAATCGAGTGGGGTGTCTAAAATACGTGTTTTTTGTGGGGAATTCAAATATGGGATTATTTTTACAATCGGATAACTCCTACCTACATTGTTTTGGATTTCAAAATGGCCGATTTGACCATTTTTCACCCCTTGGCCATACATGGATGCCAACATGAATCTTAAGGAAATCCTAACATGCAAGGTGTCTAAATGATGTGTTTCTTAATGGGGAATTCAAATATGAGTTCATTTTTGGGATAGGATACCTCTAACCTACATCATTTTGGATTTCAAAATGGCCGATTTTACCATTTTTCACCCCTTGGCCATACATGGATGATAACATGAATCTGAAGGAATTCCTAACATGCAATATGTCTAAATGATGTGTTTCTTAATGGGGAATTCAAATATGAGGTCATTTTTGGGATAGGATAAATATAACCTGCATAATCTTGGATTTCAAAATGGCTGATTTTACCATTTGAACCCATTGGTATTGTATTACAAAATTGCAAAGATAAAAAATATATGGGAAATCATTTATAATGACAAAGCCATCAAATTTATTAACAAGTGAACTGTATATAACTGGATACAACTCCAAAGATCAATAATAATAATACTAACAATAATAAATTGTATTTGTAATGCACACAAACACCTAAGTGCTAAATCTCGATTTCCTGACTTCTTGAACTTTGCCAGGTTCCAATATCTTGATTGGACTCATTCTTGGATGGCAAGATCTCCTACTGTACTGCTTTAGCCACCAACCTACAAACACAAACTTAAAGTCAACGTCAGCCATAAATAGGTGAGCTCTTTCCAGAACTACTCAGCAGAAACCTCTGTAACCATTTTAACAAACGTCTCAATGTAGCCTATTGAGAAAATCCATGGGGCTCCATCAATCATCTATCTTCTTAAATTTGATCAGGTTGCACAAGTCCTGCTTGGATTCATTCTTGGACATCAGCCTCCTGCTGGTCTCCTGAGCCCTGATCCCTCCATCCCTTTTTTCTTATGAAAAGTACTTAGCAGAGGCCTCAGTCACCATTTTAACAACCCTCTCGATGCTTTGTGTGTGGCAAGGCCAGTCGAGAACCTCCATGGGGGTGTTGATGAAGTTCTTCACCTCGGAGGTGCTTAGGGAGCAGGTGAGAGGTGGCTCTGACACATCTTCTGACCAGCTGATTAAGCCACCAATGCTGGAAGCGTCACTATTGATGTGAGGTGTTCTTCTGATCCTGACACAGGAGTCTCCCAGCTGAGTGTCTGGATCCCCCTCTCCCCTGATGGCCAGGATTCTCTCCACCCCCTCAATTCTCTCTTTTTGATCCTCAGAGCACAGCAGTGTTTGGAGGATGGCTTCACTGTGGGCATACCAAGCAGATCTTCTCACAGTTGGCATCACAACATCCAGCACCTCCTTCCTCTGAGACTTGAGGCAGTCCAGCTGAAACAGGATGTGCCTAGGCCCTTCGATCCAGGAGTGCTTGACCTTCATGTTGAACCAACATGGATAATACACTCCAATGATGAATTCCACAATGCATTGTAGATTATTCAGGTTCTTTCTTTTAAGTTGATGCTTTGACACCCAGAGCCTGAGGAGTCTGTTTGCTGTGGTGAGCCAGCGGCTGTGGTTTACCGGTCCAATCTCCAGCAGAGCCAGCCTTGCAGAAAGCACTCCATCCCTGATTGCACAGACCAGCTTATAGCCATAGTGTTGATCAGTTGAGAGATCTTGAATGATCTTCTCAGGCAGCTTGATCAGCGGAGGGCCAAGAAAGATCCTGGTGAAGTTAGGATTGATCTCCAAGTCTGTAACAGAATCAAGGAGCTGTCCTATTGGCCCAGACAATTTGTTGTCTGACAGAGTAGCCCCATCAACTTCAACAATGAGACGGCGCAGTGGAAGTTCACCAGTGTGCAGGTTGCACACCAACCAGACCAGCTTTCTCCCCAGGTGCAGCTCCAGCTTCCGCATTACACCTGCCTTCACTCCAGTGTTGACATTGGTCGAGTCTCCTCCAATGGCCCACAAGGTCTTATCAGAACCTCTCTCTTTCAGCCAGGCAAACAGGACCTTAGCAATCTTCTCTGCATGGGACTCCTCTTTAGTTGCTTTCTCTGGTGTAAAGTGGAACAGATAGTTGCTGCCAGGCTCACTAGCAACACTATAGTGTTCTTCCTTGATCTTTGCAGGAAAAGATTGGTCACTGCCCTCAGCTTCCATCATCACATTGGTCATGTCAATCCGCCCATCAAAGAGGATACAGGAGATCCCCCCCTCTTCCCTGCACTTCTCCTCAAACTCTTCCCCCAGCTCTTGCATCAACTTTTCTTGTGCTCTCTTAACCTTGTTCTTATCAATCACTTTACTTGTGTCATCTTCTAAGATGAGTCCTGCATCAATCAGAGCTGCAGTTGCTATAGCTGCAGTTGGCCTTAGACCTATGCCATACCTTACACTAGCAAGGGCGATGTTTGGAATCTCATCATAATTTTTCCGTAGCTTTGCTGAAGCTGCAGGGTCAGTTTCAGGAATGAGCTCAACTTCAGGGACTGTAAGGAAGCTCTCAAAATCCTTCCTGGCAACCTTGTCTGCTGCTGCAAAGCTTTCTTCTTTGCCCCTTCTCCTTTTCTCTGCCTTCTTTTCCATCCCCTGCCTTTCCAATGTTTTCACCTGTCTCTTGTGCTCAGGCAGATCAGCTCCAGCCATTTGGTGTGGTCCTTTACTTCCAACCTTTTCCCTCTGTCCCTTGATGTAGGCAATATCTTTCACAGGAATCTTTTTGTCTTTGCTGCAGCAACAGTTAATGTTCAGATTCATGTTGGCATCCATGTATGGCCAAGGGGTGAAAAATGGTAAAATCGGCCATTTTGAAATCCAAAATTATGCAGGTTAGAGTTATCCTATCCCAAAAATGACCTCATATTTGAATTCCCCATTAAGAAACACATCATTTAGACACCTTGCATGTTAGGATTTCCTTCAGATTCATGTTGGCATCCATGTATGGCCAAGGGGTGAAAAATGGTAAAATCGGCCATTTTGAAATCCAAAATTATGTAGGTTAGAGTTATTCTATCCCAAAAATGAACTCATATTTGAATTCCCCATTAAGAAACACATCATTTAGACACCTTGCATGTTATGATTTCCTTCAGATTCATGTTGGCATCCATGTATGGCCAAGGGGTGAAAAATGGTCAAATCGGCCATTTTGAAATCCAAAACAATGTAGGTAGGAGTTATCCGATTAGAAAAATAATCCCATATTTGAATTCCCCACAAAAAAACACGTATTTTAGACACCCCACTCGATTGATTTTCCAAAAAAAAAAAAGTATGGCCCGCCCTAATACAGTAGCGTCTTCCAAGGAACCCAAGACGCTTAACAGAGGAGGGGGACAAACTAAGGGGAAGGAGATCAGAGGGACATACAGTATAGCTCTATCATATAAAGAGGGGGACAAACTAAGAGGAAGGACATCAGAGGGACATATACCTCTATCATATAAAGAGGGGACAAACTAAGAGGAAGGACATCAGAGGGACATATACCTCTATCATATAAAGAGAGAGACAAACTAAGAGGAAGGACATCAGAGGGACATATACCTCTATCATATAAAGAGAGAGACAAACTAAGAGGAAGGACATCAGAGGGACATATACCTCTATCATATAAAGAGGGAGACAAACTAAGAGGAAGGACATCAGAGGGACATATACCTCTATCATATAAAGAGGGGACAAACTAAGAGGAAGGACATCAGAGGGACATATACCTCTATCATATAAAGAGGGGACAAACTAAGAGGAAAGACATCAGAGGGACATATACCTCTATCGTATAAAGAGGGAGACAAACTAAGAGGAAGGACATCAGAGGGACATATACCTCTATCATATAAAGAGGGGACAAACTAAGAGGAAGGACATCAGAGGGACATATACCTCTATCATATAAAGAGAGAGACAAACTAAGAGGAAGGACATCAGAGGGACACATACCTCTATCATATAAAGAGGGAGACAAACTAAGGGGAAGGACATCAGAGGGACATATACCTCTATCGTATAAAGAGGGGACAAACTAAGAGGAAGGACATCAGAGGGACAATTGGGTAAAAAGAGGGAAGTCATTAATACATTTGGTGAAGAGGTGAGATTTGAGTAGTGATTTGAAGGAGTCCAGGGATGTAGCGGATGTCTGGAGGGAGGGAGTTCCAGAGGGTGGATGTCTGCAGGGAGGGAGTTCCAGAGGGTGGATGTCTGCAGGGAGGGCGTTCCAGAGGGTGGGCGCGGCAACACAGAAGGCTCTGGGACCGACAGTGCGCAGGTTGGTGGTGGGGATGTATTGTTTTTTATGCACCACTAGAGTGGCAAGTCAAAGTCAAGTCAAGAGTTTTATTTGTCACGGCATACTAGCATACAGTGAAATGCGGGAGGTCATGCCCGCAGCGATTGTGCAATAATACAAGTAATAAAAAGGAATAAGAATAAGACATTTGTGCAATAATACAAGTAATAAGAATAAGACATAACAGGTATAATGTATATAAAGTTTACAAAAGGCACTGGGTCTTCTGTACACTACTATACAATGCTATACTATACAATCTACAGTTATACTATATATCCTTATGCTATCTTGCTATATCCAACTATTTACTATACAAGAACCACTCCTGTTCTTTTTTAATTTTTAAAGTGACCTTTTCATTGTGTAAAGTGACCGTTGAGTGTGAGCATGTGCAGCATGTGTGTGTGTGTGTTCATGCTAAAGTGACTGTTAGTGTGTGAGCGTATACAGTGTGTGTGTTGTGTGTGTGTGCTCATGTGTGCTTGTGTGTGGAGAGTTCAGTGTTCAAGACTCTGATGGCCTGGGGGAAGAAGCTGAGCCGAAGTCTCTCTGTCCTAGTTGCTGGTGTTCGCAGGCGTTTGCCTGACCGCAGCAGCTTGAACAGGCTGTTGTTGGGGTGGTGAGGGTCTTTCATTATTCTGCAGGGGTGGTAGTGCAATACCCGTAGTACGCTCAGCTAAGCACACCACTCTTTGTAGGGCCTTCTTGTCCTGTGCCGTGCTGTTTCCATACCTGGCAGTGATGTTTACAGTCAAGATGCTCTCTACAGCTCCGGAGTAGAAGGACTGGAGTATCTTCCCCGATACTCTGAACTTCCTTAACTGTCTCAGGTGGTAGAAGCGCTGCTTCGCCTTCTTTACGACTGAGTCTATGTGTGTTGTCCATGTCAGGTCTTCTGAGATTTGGACCCCCAGGTACTTGAAGCTGCTCACCCTGTCCACGGTAGCCTTGTTTATCCACAGTGGTGTGTGTGTCCCCTGCTGTGTTCTCCTAAAATCCACGATCAGCTCCTTGGTTTTACCAATGTTCAGGAGCAGGCTGTTGTCCTGACACCAGCGTGCCAGTACATTAACCTCCTCCTGGTAGGCCTTCTCGTCGTTGTCAGAGATCAGCCCCACCACCACTGTGTCGTCCGCAAACTTCACTATGGAGTTGGAGTTGAACTTGGCCACACAGTCATGTGTGTATAGTGAATACAACAGGGGGCTCAGAACACAGCCCTGGGGGGACCTGATGCTCAGGGTGATGGTGTTGGAGGTCTGACCACCCACCCTGACCGGCTGAGGCCTTTCACTCAGAAAGTCCAGTATCCAGGCGCTCAGAGCGGAGCTCAGACACAGCTCAATCAGCTTGTCCACCAGTCTGGTGGGGACTATGGTGTTGAACGCTGAGATAATAGTCAATGAACAACAGTCTCACATAGCCCCCCTTCTGGCTGTCTAGGTGAGAGAGGGTGCTGTGTAGTACCTGAGAGACCGCATCGTCAGTGGACCTGTTTGGCCTGTATGCAAATTGCAAAGGGTCCATATCACTGGGTAGGGAGGCACAAATTTGATCCTTAACCAGCCTCTCAAAACATTTCATGACCACAGAGGTGAGTGCCACCGGTCTGTAATCATTAAGACCTGCTGGGGAGGATTTCTTTGGTACCGGGATTATAGTGGACACCTTGAAGCAGGCAGGGACCACGGACTCAGCCAGGGATAGATTAAATATGGTGGTGAACACTGGGGCTAGCTGGTTAGCACAGGACTTAAGTATCCGTCCTGTTATCCCATCTGGGCTAGCTGCTTTTCTGGTGTTCACCCGCATAAATGCTCTTCCGTCACTGAGAGAGTGCCTCCCCCCCTGCGGATGCCTCCCCCCCCCCCACGACGACCGGTGCGTCAGTGACGTCGTTAGCTGGTGAGCTAGCGTCGCTACTGTTTGCACCGAACCGCGCATAAAAGGAGTTGAGTTGGACCGCGAGAGAGGCGTCGGCACTCCCCATTGAGGGGGCGCTGACTTTGTAGTCAGTTATCGCCCGTAGTCCTCGCCATAAACCTCTTGTGTCCTCGTACAATCTCGTATACTATATACAATGACAAATACAGGCTGATTCTGATTCTGAAAGAATCTTCAGCTTGGTGCCAGCATTGGGTTTTAATGACACCTTGCTTAATCTTCTGTAGTGTGGTAGTGAAAGGTTAACCTTCTGTAGTGTGGTAGTGAAAGGTTACCCTTCTGTAGTGTGGTAGTGAAAGGTTACCCTTCTGTAGTGTGGTAGTGAAAGGTTAACCTTCTGTAGTGTGGTAGTGAAAGGGTTAACCGTCTGTATTGTGGTAGTGAAAGGGTTAAACCTCTGTAGTGTGGTAGTGAAAGGGTTAAGCCTCTGTAGTGTGGTAGTGAAAGGGTTAAGCTTCTGTAGTGTGGTAGTGAAAGGGTTAACCGTCTGTATTGTGGTAGTGAAAGGGTTAACCTTCTGTAGTGTGGTAGTGAAAGGGTTAACCGTTTGTACTGTGGTAGTGAAACCCTTTGGTAGTGTGGTAGTAAAAATAATAATAAAAAAAGCCAAATATGCGTGTCCTGGTGGCTCACCATGATAAGACATGTGCTGTTTAATCGCAGCATCCTGGGCTTGAATGCGGCCCAGCCCAGGACCATTGTTGTTGCATGTCATCCCGCTTCTCTCCACCCCTGCCTTCCTGTCACTCACTGTCCTATATCCCAATATAGCAGACATACCCTAAAAACATATTTTATAAGCCCAAGCACACTGTAAGTGAACTCTGGTGGGTTCACGTTACATGATTATAGCTCTGATTTTCCACTCGCCAAAATTTTTTTTGGGGGGGGGGGGGGAATCGGCATTCAAACAGCGCTCTCAAGCCGGCGCTCGATTTGAACATGTTCAGCTCTGAGAGATTTGCTGATGAATTGCGGATGCCCAAGAAATATTAAGCAGGCTAAATATCTTGCCCTGTCGAGGGGGTCCAGAGAGAGAGAGAGAGAGAGAGAGAGAGAGAGAGAGAGAGAGAGAGAGAGAGAGAGAGAGAGAGAGAGAGAGAGAGATTGTGATTGTGCTGCTATTAGTGTACCTAGTACCTAGTGCTGCCCGTATGCACGTGGCTCACTTAACACGGACAAACTGAGGTGTATGTTGAACCTGGAAATGCCTGTTTCCTTGATTGTGCTGCTATTAGTTTGCCTATTTATTTAACTGTTTCATTATTATACTGATTTATTTATTCTTTAAACCTTTTACTGCCCGACTTTATATGTAGCTACTGTGAACGGGTCACTTTATTTCCAGGTGATGCTCAGTCAGAAATTTTTTTCCCCCTCAACGACTTGCTTACAGTCAGAATTCAATACATTAAGATTAAACCTTTTCCTGCCAGAGTTTATATGGAGCTACTGTAAATGGTCTTTATTTTCCGGCACACACCCAATGACAAATTTAGATTTCTGACATCTGAGTTATCCAAAATATACTGTGTGTCATGTCTGTTTTTGGCCTCACACATGTAGCCTGCATTTCGCCTTGACTTCCTTCGAGGTTGGCAGGCCTGTAACTTGTTCGAAGGGTTTTAGAAACAAGCCTCTGAATATCCTTTACCCGTACTTTAAGATGGTTAAGCACTCCTACTCTGTTAAATGTGATGAAAGAGGCCCACTGTTGGTATGTTTTATCTTTTTGAGAGCGGGGGACACAAACAGGCTGGAAAAGCGGGTCAGGAAGGCTAGTAACGTGGTCGGGGCGGAGAGGAGAAGCCTTGCTGAGCTCCAGGCCATCAGGGACAACCCCTCCCACCCACTACACACAGACCCCTCCCACCCACTACACACAGACCCCTCCCACCCACTGTACACAGACCCCTCCCACCCACTGTACACAGACTTGGCTGACAGGAGGAGCACGTTCAGTTCTAGACTAAGACTAGATGTAACACTGAACGGCACAGGAAGTCCTTCATTCCGACAGAGAGTAGGTTGGGTGCTACTGCTGGATAGTTGTATATTTAAGATTTTTGAATACTATACATACCAGAATGTATATGCCGGAACATATTTTATTCTTTATTCTTATTTTTTATATTATTATATTCGTATTCCTATTTTAGTCCTATTGACTACCTAAATGTTTATTGTTGTTCAACGTGAGCGATCTGTAGTGCCGTATTTCCCTCTGGATTATTAAAGGATTTCTATTATATTCTATTGTATTTATATATTTTTTATTATCTTTATTAGCTTTTTTAATTAGCTTTATTAGCTTTTTGTGGTCGCGCAGGACCGACAGAGGAGAGAGGGAGAAACGGGAGGAGAAGAGGGGAAGACATGCGGCATATGGCCACCGGGTCTGGGAAACGAACCCGGGACGACCGCTTCGCGACTCAGCGCGCTGTGGTGTGCTACTGGAGCGCCCGATTCTATTGTATTTGAATGAGATATTTAACATCGCATCCCTTGAGCAGCTTCCTTCAGGCCTGCGTCGACACACTGGACCTCCCTGTCTGAGAGAAAGACGTCAGGCTCTGTCACATGATGTATGGAGAGGCTCGTCTTGCCTATGTCCTTGTTTGTACTTGGGGAATAAAGTGATTGAGTTTGTTTGTATAACCAAGAGGTCAATACGACATTCTAACAAGTTTAGAATATTTACCCTGACATGCACTACAGTCAATCAATCAATCAATCAATCAGATTTATTTATATAGCACATTTAACATGACACGTGTCAACCAAAGTGCTGTACAGAGGGTAGATACATAGATACATATAGACAACAATCACAACTCCTTTTTACGGGAGGGCACACAGGCAAGCACACAGGAAAACAGGGCATGAGTCAGTGAACGGGAAAGGCTAATAGGTAGAAGTGGGTTTTGAGCCTAGATTTGAAGGCATCTATCGAGGGGGCGAGCCTAATGGAGGTGGGGATGCTGTTCCATAGTTCTGTATACGGCACTGGCAGGATTGTGTTGCATTTGAAGCAATTTGCTAAATATATTCAACCTGGAGTCAAAGTGTCCGGCAGCGTGGCTACATGAGTCGAGCTCTGGACTCGAGATCGCTGGTTTGAGCCCCGGTCAAGGCTGTTGTCGGAAAAGTGGTGTTGTTGTCCAGCAGGGAGCAGTCTGTCCTCTGGACCTGGTGGTGTTGTTGTCCAGCAGGGAGCAGTCTGTCCTCTGGACCTGGTGGTGTTGTTGTCCAGCAGGGAGCACTCTGTCCTCTGGACCTGGTGGTGTTGTTGTCCAGCAGGGAGCAGTCTGTCCTCTGGACCTGGTGGTGTTGTTGTCCAGCAGGGGGCACTCTGTCCTCTGGACCTGGTGGTGTTGTTGTCCAGCAGGGAGACACTCTGTCCTCTGGACCTGGTGGGAGTTGTTGTCCAGCAGGGGGCACTCTGTCCTCTGGACCTGGTGGTGTTGTTGTCCAGCAGGGAGACATTCTGTCCTCTGGACCTGGAAGTGTTGTTGTCCAGCAGGGAGACACTCTGGACCTGGTGGTGTTGTTGTCCAGCAGGGGGCTCTGTGTCCTCTGGACCTGGTGGTGTTGTTGTCCAGCAGGGAGCAGTCTGTCCTCTGGACCTGGTGGTGTTGTTGTCCAGCAGGGAGCAGTCTGTCCTCTGGACCTGGTGGTGTTGTTGTCCAGCAGGGGGCACTCTGTCCTCTGGACCTGGTGGTGTTGTTGTCCAGCAGGGAGACACTCTGTCCCTCTGGACCTGGTGGTGTTGTTGTCCAGCAGGGAGACACTCTGTCCTCTGGACCTGGTGGTGTTGTTGTCCAGCAGGGGGCACTCTGTCCTCTGGACCTGGTGGTGTTGTTGTCCAGCAGAGAGACACTCTGTCCTCTGGACCTGGTAGTGTTGTTGTCCAGCAGGGGGCACTCTGTCCTCTGGACCTGGTGGTGTTGTTGTCCAGCAGGAGACACTCTGTCCTCTGGACCTGGTGGTGTTGTTGTCCAGCAGGGAGCACTCTGTCCTCTGGACCTGGTGGTGTTGTTGTCCAGCAGGAGACACTCTGTCCTCTGGACCTGGTGGTGTTGTTGTCCAGCAGGGAGCACTCTGTCCTCTGGACCTGGTGGTGTTGTTGTCCAGCAGGGAGCACTCTGTCCTCTGGACCTGGTGGTGTTGTTGTCCAGCAGGAGACACTCTGTCCTCTGGACCTGGTGGTGTTGTTGTCCAGCAGGGGGCACTCTGTCCTCTGGACCTGGTGGTGTTGTTGTCCAGCAGGGGGCACTCTGTCCTCTGGACCTGGTGGTGTTGTTGTCCAGCAGGAGACACTCTGTCCTCTGGACCTGGTGGTGTTGTTGTCCAGCAGGGGGCACTCTGTCCTCTGGACCTGGTGGTGTTGTTGTCCAGCAGGGGGCACTCTGTCCTCTGGACTTGGCAGTAACACTGCTCCTGTTATGGTGATAGGGACACCGTACAGCTGCGAGTGCCGTTCTTCGGATGACGTTAAACCGAGGTTCCTCCCGACTGAATTCGGTCGTTAAAGAACCCAGGGCGTTCTTTAAAGAGTAGGGGTTTCCCCGACATTACTGGCCAAATTCCCAATAAAGGTCTCCTAATAATCCCCCCCCCCCCTTAATATCAATCCCTGTCTCCTGAGCCTTTCAGCCACTGTGTGTAGCATGATGTGTGCCTGGTGCCAGTGTATGGCAGCCTGCTTAGCCCAAGGTTGGGTGCTACACAGTGGTGGAGAAGGAGGCCATTCTCTAGATTCTAGAGAAAAGCGCTGATATAAATGCAATGATAATCATTCATTCATTCATTCATTCATTCATTCATTCATTCATTCAATGTCTCAGCTGTTTCCGAAACTTGAAACCTGCACATAATGGATGACGTTTTCCATGACTTTCTTCCTGTTTGGGGTTAGATCTCAAATTCTTGAATTAACCCCTTCACTACTACCTCACTACCTTTCACTGCGACAATACAGACGGTTAACCTGCCACACAACAAAGGGTTAACCCTTTCACTACCACACTACAGGTTAACCCTTTACTATCACACTACAGACGGTTAACCGTCTGTAGTGTGATAGTAAAGGGTTAACCTTCTGTAATGTGGTAGTGAAAGGGTTAAAGGTCATACAGTCATGTCACAGCTGTAGTGTCGACATCATCCCCCATCAGGGGAAATAGAAGACGATGTCTAATGTATTAACTCGTTTGATCCTCCACAGACCACAGAAGACATCTGTTCGACGCCAAAATGAGGACATGGACATCGCCCCCCACCCCCCCCCCCCCCCCCCCTCATGTTTCTCAAATTCAACGACGAGGGAGAAACAACTCCAGCTGAGCGGATATTGATATTACTCTGAGGCCTGGGAGGACATTCAGATTCAGATTCAGGTTTATTGTTATTATATATTATATATATATATATATATATTCACAGACAAAAAGAGCAACATTCCTGGGTCTCGCCCCCTCGACCTACAGCATGTTAATAAATACACAATCGAATACATACGAAAGAAACACAATAAAAACCAGCATAATAGTGATTTAAGAAAAATTGACAGTGCTGAGAGTGGTGATATAAAAGTGCAACAGTAGAATAACATTTACGTATAGTACTTACAAATAATAATATAATAATTGTTTAGGTATTGTTCATGAGTCTGAGGGCTTGGTGGTAGAATGAGTCCTTGAGGCTCCTGGACCTGGACCTGGCTCTGAGGCTGCTGGACCTGGCTCTGAGGCTGCAGGACCTGGACCTGGCTCTGAGGCTGCTGGACCTGGCTCTGAGGCTGCAGGACCTGGACCTGGCTCTGAGGCTGCAGGACCTGGCTCTGAGGCTGCTGGACCTGGCTCTGAGGCTGCAGGACCTGGACCTGGCTCTGAGGCTGCTGGACCTGGCTCTGAGGCTGCTGGACCTGGCTCTGAGGCTGCTGGACCTGGACCTGGCTCTGAGGCTGCTGGACCTGGCTCTGAGGCTGCTGGACCTGGACTTGGCTCTGAGGCTCCTGGACCTGGCTCTGAGGCTGCTGGACCTGGCTCTGACGCTGCTGGACCTGGCTCTGAGGCTGCTGGACCTGGCTCTGAGGCTGCAGGACCTGGACCTGGCTCTGAGGCTGCTGGACCTGGCTCTGAGGCTGCAGGACCTGGCTCTGAGGCTGCTGGACCTGGCTCTGAGGCTGCAGGACCTGGACCTGGCTCTGAGGCTGCTGGACCTGGCTCTGAGGCTGCAGGACCTGGCTCTGAGGCTGCTGGACCTGGCTCTGAGGCTGCAGGACCTGGACCTGGCTCTGAGGCTGCTGGACCTGGCTCTGAGGCTGCAGGACCTGGACCTGGCTCTGAGGCTGCTGGACCTGGCTCTGAGGCTGCAGGACCTGGACCTGGCTCTGAGGCTGCTGGACCTGGCTCTGAGGCTGCAGGACCTGGCTCTGAGGCTGCAGGACCTGGACCTGAGGCTGCAGGACCTGGACCTGGCTCTGAGGCTGCTGGACCTGGACCTGGCTCTGAGGCTGCAGGACCTGGACCTGGCTCTGAGGCTGCAGGACCTGGCTCTGAGGCTGCAGGACCTGGACCTGGCTCTGAGGCTGCAGGACCTGGCTCTGAGGCTGCAGGACCTGGACCTGGCTCTGAGGCTGCAGGACCTGGACCTGGCTCTGAGGCTGCAGGACCTGGCTCTGAGGCTGCAGGACCTGGACCTGGCTCTGAGGCTGCTGGACCTGGCTCTGAGGCTGCTGGACCTGGCTCTGAGGCTGCTGGACCTGGACCTGGCTCTGAGGCTGCTGGACCTGGCTCTGAGGCTGCTGGACCTGGACCTGGACCTGGCTCTGAGGCTGCAGGACCTGGACCTGGCTCTGAGGCTGCTGGACCTGGCTCTGAGGCTGCAGGACCTGGACCTGGCTCTGAGGCTGCTGGACCTGGCTCTGAGGCTGCAGGACCTGGCTCTGAGGCTCCTGGACCTGGCTCTGAGGCTGCTGGACCTGGCTCTGAGGCTGCTGGACCTGGCTCTGAGGCTGCAGGACCTGGACCTGGCTCTGAGGCTGCTGGACCTGGCTCTGAGGCTGCAGGACCTGGACCTGGCTCTGAGGCTGCTGGACCTGGCTCTGAGGCTGCGGTAACGCCTCCCGGAAGGCAGCAGTTGAAACAAGCTGTTGTTGGGATGTCTGGGGTCCTTTATGATCCTCTGGGCCTTGCTGAGATGTCCTGTATACAGGGGAGTTCACAGCTGCAGATCTTCTGAGCTGTCTTAACAACTCTTAACATAGACAATAGAGTGGAGGTGGAACAGTGTGTGATGGAGGGAAGTGGATTTTAAGATGTTTACAGGAGGTTTTTCTGGAGGTTTTTCTTTGACCATGTATAGAGTGAATTCCTTTTTAGTTTTTTTTTGCTTTTGTAACCCATCATTAATCAGGCTCTGAGGCTGCAGGACCTGGCTCTGAGGCTGCAGGACCTGGACCTGGCTCTGAGGCTGCAGGACCTGGACCTGGCTCTGAGGCTGCAGGACCTGGCTCTGAGGCTGCAGGACCTGGCTCTGAGGCTGCAGGACCTGGACCTGGCTCTGAGGCTGCTGGACCTGGCTCTGAGGCTGCTGGACCTGGACCTGGCTCTGAGGCTGCTGGACCTGGCTCTGAGGCTGCTGGACCTGGACTTGGCTCTGAGGCTGCTGGACCTGGCTCTGAGGCTGCTGGACCTGGACCTGGCTCTGAGGCTGCTGGACCTGGCTCTGAGGCTGCAGGACCTGGACCTGGCTCTGCGGCTGCTGGACCTGGCTCTGAGGCTGCTGGACCTGGCTCTGAGGCTGCAGGACCTGGACCTGGCTCTGAGGCTGCTGGACCTGGCTCTGAGGCTGCAGGACCTGGCTCTGAGGCTCCTGGACCTGGCTCTGAGGCTGCTGGACCTGGCTCTGACGCTGCTGGACCTGGCTCTGAGGCTGCTGGACCTGGCTCTGAGGCTGCAGGACCTGGACCTGGCTCTGAGGCTGCTGGACCTGGCTCTGAGGCTGCGGTAACGCCTCCCGGAAGGCAGCAGTTGAAACAAGCTGTTGTTGGGATGTCTGGGGTCCTTTATGATCCTCTGGGCCTTGCTGAGATGTCCTGTATACAGGGGAGTTCACAGCTGCAGATCTTCTGAGCTGTCTTAACAACTCTTAACATAGACAATAGAGTGGAGGTGGAACAGTGTGTGATGGAGGGAAGTGGATTTTAAGATGTTTACAGGAGGTTTTTCTGGAGGTTTTTCTTTGACCATGTATAGAGTGAATTCCTTTTTAGTTTTTTTTTGCTTTTGTAACCCATCATTAATCAGAATTCAGCTCTGTTTAACATACCATTCAATCAGAGAAGCACACATACCACTTTAACATAACCTTTAATCAGAGCAGCATAACTGGACCACATACCACTTTAACATAACATTTAATTCATCCCTGTAGGTCGGTAGTCTCACACCCTGCACACTACATCTAGTGTCGGACCCGGGAACAGAATACAACCACATCTAAGCAACTTCCTAAACACTTAAAGTTGCCAAGTTGGCCTGTGGAAAGGACCCATTTTAAAGGCCGAATCAGTGATCAAAACGAGAACAAACTTAAGAAATAGCAATGGAGATGTTGTTGTTCTCTTTTGTTGTGTTCTCAGCTCTTGATACAAGGACTAAAACTAGGCAACAGGTAAATATAACCTTTTTAAATGCATTTGCTGTGTTTTGTAAAGCTGGTAATTCTTGTAAACATTGGCATTAAAGTAGTATGCGGTCCAGGGCCCTATTCCCCGTACCTGGTTCAACTAAGTCGATCAAAAGTCCCATTATCCAGCTTCAGTTAACCCGATGTTTGAAGCCGGGATTTTCATGTTCCTCGAAGGTGGATTCAGTCTCGTTAACTAGAACCAGACTTGAGACCCAGGATAAGTGCGCGCGGCCGCTTCAGTTGAAAAGCCATCACGTATCGATAGCAGAGATCCTGATTTTTTAACGGCATTGATTGATTAATTGATTTAAAACTTTATTAACAGATTGCATTACGGCTCAATCGCCTCGCCGACAAGTTAAATGCGTTATCTATAGGCTAATTTTAAGTCCCTCATTACCCCAATCAATCAGATTATATTTCTTTAAACTTGCCTGCTGGCAGTAGGTTTATGGAATGGATAATCAAATGAGATCTTGCTAGCGAAAATAATTAGTTAAACTGTTATACGGAATAAGGACACGGCTCTCTTACCCATTGATTGATGTATGGTGGATCTTTTACTTATCTACACTGTGGTGTAACGGTGTCTGCTTTTGACTTTCACACAGGCGGCCCGGGTTCGAATCCCACTTCTCCTAGTCTTTTCCTTCTTTTTGCAATGTAGGAATAATTCAATTTGGTGCACGTTGAGAGCTATATAAAGAATGACATCCTCAATGCATGTAGATTTATAATATTTTAACTTAAAACTAGGCTACTTCTGCGTATAATCATTAATATTATATTCCAAAAAATTATATTGGAAACACGGGGTTTCGAACACCGGTCGCCCGGTTGCCAGAATTGTGCACTACCGCTTTGCCACTGTGCCAGATGGGATAAATTCATTGTTTATACATTAATGAACGAGAGACCCGTGTTTAGAATATTCTTTATTTTGAATGAAGTTTTATCTCTTTATTCTCATTCATTAATGTGACGTCAACGGCTCATTCAATTTCTCAAATCCGTCAAACAGCGCATCTCATCAGACATTTTAATCCCAGTTACAATATCACACAAAATCCACAATCCACGCATAGACACTTCAATTTTATGCTTGAATGAAACAAAATCCAGGCGCTCCTCTCCTTCCTCGCTCCTCATCCACAGCGGAGAATATGAAAGGAATCAGAGCCAAACGAGCGATAGGTTTCAATCATTAAGGATATCCCCGCGGGATTCACATTTGCAATGCTGCGCGTTGTTAAAATAACCACATAATGTGTACATCGCACCAAGCGAGTGCCACGGTATAATATAACGTGCATTATTTAGGACAAAGTGAATTTAGTATCAGCATTTTGGGTCTATTTTACATTTCAAAAGCCCCCTCTGGAAGAATGGAGCACAAAAACGTAATTCAGAATGGTATAATGCAGATCGTAGACTGTGGGAATAATTTCAGGAAACGGGCTGTCACTTCTTTGCGGGGGCGTGGCTATGGTTCATCCGGCTAACTTGAACTTAAACCCTGCTCTCGACCAGGCTCAAACTTTTTGATCTGTTGTCATGGTGATTTAGACAATCCAGCTTCGGGGAATGGGAAAGTCCGGCTTAAGTCAGACTTGACCGAAAGTTATCCGGCTAACTCAGTTATCCAGGTACGGGGAACGGGGCCCAGGTATGCTGCTCTGATTAAAGGTTATGTTTTTTTTTTTTTTATCTACTTTTTCTCCCATTTTCTATTTTTCTCCCATTCCAATTTCGTATCGTCCAATTCTACCCTCCCCTGTCTCGAACGCTGTCAGGCCATGCCTCCCACAGGCCGGCTGCAATGTGGACGAAGCCTTGCATCACGTGTCCCCTCCGGTACACGAGGAGGCAGCCGTCGCATCTTTTCACCTGCACAGCGCGATCTCTCAGCGGCGAGGGTCTGCCTGGGAGGGACACGCCGCCCCCGTCGCTTCCTGATTCTGCTGCGCAGGCGCACCAACCGACCTGTAGGAGTCGCTGTCCACAACGTCCGATCTCCACCCACCAGCTTCCCACCCAGGGGCGGACCTAGCCCATTTGGCGCCCTAGGCGAGATTCACCACTGCATTCTATAAACACTTGACCGATACCCATCAATGCACAGCGCTCTAGCATGTTCTGACTGTGAACACCTAAAGCTGAGGCTCAGACCGACCGACCGTTTTAGATTTTTGGCTCATTTTCCCTTATGTTAGAATTTTTTTAATGTAAAAATAATGGTTGCAGATATAGAGGTGGGCGCCAAAACTGCACAAAAAAATAAAAATAAAAAAAAAAAATAAAAAAAAAAATATATATATCTTTTTTGCGCCCCCCTCTGGGTGGCGCTCTAGGCGACCGCCTATATCGCCTGTAGGAAGGTCCGCCCCACCCCTAACACTGCCAATTGCGTTAGTATGAACAACCAGCCAAGCTGGTAGCAATGCAGAGAGCTGGGCTCGAACCCAGCATCTCCTGCATTAGTGGCGAGTGTCTTGCCCACTGCGCCACTTAGCCGCCTTAATAAACCTTATGTTAAAGTGGTATGTGGTCCAGGTATGCTGCTCTGATTAAAGGTTATGTTAAAGTGGTATGCGGTCCAGTTATGCTGCTCTGATTAAAGGTGGTGTTAAAGTGGTATGTGGTCCAGTTATGCTGCTCGGATTAAATGTTATGTTAAAGTGGTACGTGGTCCAGTTATGCTGCTCTGATTAAAGGTGATGTTAAAGTGGTATGCGGTCCAGGTATGCTGCTCTGATTAAAGGTTATGTTGAAGTGGTATATGGTCCAGTTATGCTGCTCTGATTAAAGGTGATGTTAAAGTGGTATGTGGTCAAGGTATGCTGCTCTGATTAAAGGTTATGTTAAAGTGGTATGTGGTCCAGTTATGCTGCTCTGATTAAAGGTTATGTTAAAGTGGTATGTGGTCCAGTTATGCTGCTCTGATGAAAGGTTATGTTAAAGTGGTATGCAGTCCAGGTATGCTGCTCTGATGAAAGGTTATGTTAAAGTGGTATGTGGTCCAGTTATGCTGCTCTGATTAAAGGTGATGTTAAAGTGGTATGTGGTCCAGTTATGCTGCTGATTAAAGGTTATGTTAAAGTGGTATGCGGTCCAGGTATGCTGCTCTGATGAAAGGTTACGTTAAAGTGGTATGTGGTCCAGTTATGCTGCTCTGATTAAAGGTGATGTTAAAGTGGTATGTGGTCCAGTTATGCTGCTCTGATTACATCCTCTTGAAGTTGACAGGCTTCAAATGTGAAAGTACATAATCTTCATACATCTTTGCCATGTTTTCTATGCAACATCATTTTCTTCAAAGTAACTAGTAACTGGTGGATTCAGATGCATAGTGGAGTAAAAGTACAAGGTTGCGTGAAGTGAAAATACTCACGTAAAGTACAAGTACCTCTATGTTGTGCTTAAGTACAGTACTTGAGTACAAATACTTAGTTACTTTCCACCACTCAAGTACACACTACCACAATGATTAAGTCATTTTAATCATCCATTATAACAAGTGTTGAGAAATGTAGGATGAAGAGGAGAAAGAGAAAAAAAGATACATTTGTAAGATGTAAAGAGCACAGTGTCATCACTTATTTGTGAACAATATTTGTTTCTTTTACATATCTGTAGATACTATATCTGTACATATCTCTTACCTACTCTTACTAGTTACGTTGCTGGCCAGTATGACTTACTACCATACTGCCTTTATACCGTTTATACTTTTGCTCACCAAAACAGTACACTTTTCAAATGTTTACTAAAGTAACATCTGTTTTTCTTAAGTGTTTTAAGATGACATTTACATGAAAGCACATAAGAAGTGTCAAACATACATTGCAAATAACTCTCAGAAAAGTGTTTACTGTATGGGTAGAAATATACTTTTTTTAACACACTAAATAAACAAAAAAATATACTTTCAGTATGAAAAATAGAAACCAGTAAAACCGGAACTCTTCTCGCGTGTCTTTTCTGTGCGTAGTTTGGAGACCAGACAGACTCATCTGGGATTCCTTCTGGATCTGGTCAGGTGTGACCTCCCTGACGCTGATCAGTCATGTACTGTGCAAACCTTCAAAATCCCTGATTCCAAGACAGAAGGTTGTGTTGTGTGAACAGCGCAGCGACCTGAGGACTGAACGTCTGGTAGTATGCTCACTTAACACGGACAAACTGAAACTGCTGTCAGCTGTATGTTGAACCTGGAACGGAGGTCGTCAGAAAACCTGTTTCCTTGGATTGTGCTGCTAGTTTGTCTATTTATTTAACAGTTTCATTATTTTACTGATTTATTTATCCATTAAACCTTTTACTGCCAGACTTTATATGAAGCTACTGTGAATGGGTCACTTTATCTTCCAGGTGTTGCTCACTCAGAAATAACTTTTTTTTCAGAATTCAATACATTAAACCTTTTCCTGCCAGAGTTTATATGGAGCTACTGTAAATAAATAGTTCAGTTTTTATTTTCCGGGAACACATCCAATGACAAATTAGAGATTTCTGACACACTTGCATATATACAAAAAAATAAAGGGAAGTGAACCGGACACATAATGTGTGCGAGACGGCTGCCTCTCTGGAATCACATCTCGTTTTTGTCTGATCTTTCACACACTAATGAGCTCCAGTCCGCAGCTTTTTTTATTTTTTTTTATTTATCTCTTTCTCAGATTTTTTTCTGTTTTTCTCCCCGTCCCAATTTAGTCATTGTGCCAATTCCCCCCCCCCCTCCCCTACCTGGTTGTTGTGCGCATGTTCTCCTACTGGTCGGTACAAGGGAACCCTGAAGTCATCCGCACGCTTCCTCCGACACGCGCGGCGACAGCCAGTGGCTCTCTTCTCACCTGGCAGCGAGGGCTCTCATTGGTGAAGTGTAACGCGTGGGAGGTCACGCTGCCTTCCTCAAGTCCTGCCTCCGCTGAGCAGGCGCCCCCAGACCTGACCTGTCTGCAACGCCACAACGCCAGTTTCCCACCCACGGCTTCCCTCCCCCTAACTCAGCCAAACGAGTTAGTATAGCGATCAGCCCAAGCCTCAGGCAATGCTGACTTCGGGAGTCGAGACCGCAGCCTCTTGCATTGGTGACGAGCACAATCTCCCCTACGCCACCTGACCACCCCAGTGACAGTGTTTTCTGAACAGGGATACGTTACCAAATACCTTACCATGGTTACCATCAAACTGCCACCGCTCTCCTGCCAGAGGAAGATGACTGGATTGTTGCTTGATGAGGTCATGGCTGATGATGTCATGGCTGATGATGTATTAGATCATCTATTTTGCTGGCTTTTTTAATAACATCCACATTCAGTTTTAAAGCCCCAATCAGTGACTTATTGTAACATAATATGGTCATCATCATATGCCGTATTTTCTGCATATATTTATTCTTATACCGTATTTTTACCGTATATATCTATTCACCTGTCTGTACATACCTGCACATAATCATTTTACATATCTGTAATCTATAATCTGTACATATCCCTTATCTACTCGTTATACCATATTGTCTTTATACCTGTATCACTGTACATATTAATACTACAACTCTGTACATACTTCTGATTAGCACTATTACTCAGTGGTACTAATTGATATATTTCATACCCAGTTTAATCACCTGTACATTGTATATTGCTGTTGCACTTTACTGTTATACATTTGCACTTTGGTTGGATGCCAAACTTCTTGTTGTACTGTACTTGTGCTGTATAATGACAATACATTTGAATTTAATATCAATGTTATATTCATATACATTCTTGACCAGTCTGATGTAGATGTAAAATAATAATTTTGTAACTACAGCCAGAAAATCCAACAAATACAAGTAAAAATAATCCCTATTTCTTATCTACTTCCCTACTTCTTATTTTTGTATTTGTGTACATTTGGATCACTAATTGGGCCTTTAAAGGCTGAGTTTTGAATATCTCCTCCCATGATGTCATCAGAGGACACACCGAACCCTCGCGATGTGTCGATTACAGCTCAATGAAACGACGTAGACGAGGTGACAAATGTAGATAAGGATCGTAACGGGGATCGCTATCTTCCATCATTTCAACAAGCTGTAATTAACACAACGCAAGGATTCAGCCCCCCCCCCCCCCGATGACATCACGGGAGGAGATGTTCAACCTCATTGACTCCCGATTAGCGGTCAAACTAAATTAAACGTGTGCAAAGCAGTTTAGAACCTTGGGAGATGTGTGTGAGACCTTTAACACATGGCGCACATGTTGGTATTCATAGAAAGAATGCTTAAACAATAATGTTAGTGCTAGAAGGGAACTCATTTTGTGCAAAAATGGAAAGCTTTTCAATTTCCATGCATTTTTACAATAGCCGATAATCCATTTTCCCAATGATAAATTCCTATACGGGGTGGACCTCGCGGGCGGTCCAAAGCGACGTCAGACTACACCTCCCTATAGACCACTGCACTTCCACGTTACATGGAGCTCATGGGAGAGAGTGGGGGGGGGGGGGGGGATCAAATTAATGAATGTTGATGAGAGCCTTGACGTAAGTGGTTGTAGCTACTGCTGTGGGGGTGCTGGAGACATGATCCAATATACCTTTTTAATATACGCCTGAGTTTCCCGAACACGGAGAGACCAGCCCAAAGTCGATCGGCACCTTCAGCTACAGTGACTGAGCTACAGTCGCTTTTTACCGCACCTACTCCCCGAACTCTGCATGCGCAGATTGACCAGGGAGTCTCACTGGATTTACATCAAGGCTCTAATCAACATTCATTCATGCGGTGGTCCATAGGGGGGTATACGTTATTCACTCAAGCACAATGCATTGCATGCTAAATATAGTCATTCCAACCGTATTCAGTAGGGATGGCCGATATTATCTGCCGATATTGGCATTAAAATGTGATATCGGAAATTATCGGTATTTACCCAGGCAAGCAAGTAAGAACAAATTCTGATTTGATCTATTGTCAAAAGTATGCATAATGTTGTGTTAATTCCACAACAAGAGATATGTAATGTCAATTACCTGAAATGATTCCGTTTTTTGGGGGGGAAACCCTGCATATATCGGTATCGGTTGATATCGGTATCGGAAATTAAGAGTTGGACAATATCAGTATATCGGTATCGGTAAAAAAGCCAATATCGAACATCCCTAGTATTCAGTGATAAGAAGAGGCTCATAAAACGCACACACCAAACATCTGCAAGGCGGCTGCATTTCAACATTTGTTTTTATTATAAATAACCCATTTGAATATATCTTAGTTGTTCTTGCCAGCAAACCGAACCACTTTGAAGCCACAAAGCTGAAAGTAATGGAGAGAGAAAGAGATGTGATTTTTTTTGCTCATGGAAGCGCGCGGCCACGCGTCAGACATGACGATGGCGTGTGTGGGCCTCTCTACCATGGCAGTTAAAGAACACAGCAAAAAAAACGTGTTTTTGGATGGTATCCAGTACCATTAGATCCATGGAAATATTTCTTCTTCTTTTCTTTTCTTTTTTTCTTGGACTAGAAAAACAAAAGATACAATCGTCGAAAAATTGTTCACACGCTCTCTCTTCTCTTCTTTAAAAAATACTGCAGCTGAAGTACTTTCAGGTTCTTCGTTGTATAAATTAGAAAACTCTGGTTTACTAGTTTCTGTCTCCCCCCCTGTCTGGCTTTTAAAGCACGTTTGTGGTACTTTCAGTACATCATGTGATGCTATTATTAATCCACATTATTACTGCTTTGTTCTCCGGTTGCCGTGGTTGTTCGTAGGTACGCGTCCGTTTCACAGTAAGCGCTGTGGCACTCGGTGTAGCGGCCTCAAACGCCGCGTGGCACACATTCATTTAGAGACGGCCCTGGTGATAACAAAGAGATGTGGTCCTGAGGCAAACATGTGAGACTGGTGATAAAAAACAACAATGGAAGTAAGAAGAACGAACAAAACGAATGGGCAAAAAAAAAACGCATCACAGTTTTCAGGGGCGGGAAAAGGCTGTGACGTCGTGAAGAGGCCGGCGAAAACCACATCACGTGACGTCGAGACGCGAAAAGGCCGCGACTAAATCACACTGTCCTTTGGAAGACGCTGTAAAGAGTATCCAACGCCCCAAAAAATTCAAAAAAAAAAAAAAATAAGACGGATAAAAAAAAAAGACAAATTGCACCAAAGATAATTGAACGTACCCTTAAGACTCTCTTTAGTTCTCTCTCGCTCATGCTTGGTACAGATCCAGCTCTTAAAAATCGATCCTCTACTACTGCGAGGGCACAGTATCGTTAGCGCCTCGTTAACAGCACTGACAGGTTAATGACGCACGATTACCGCAGTAGCAGAGCTCAGCGTCCTAAGAGCTGCGTCTGTATCTCTCTCTCTCTCTCTCTCTCTCTCTCTCTCTCTCTCTCTCTCTCTCTCTCTTTCTCTCTAGCACACTCACATTCATTCACACCACAAATACACGCGTCGTAGTCCATTGCTCGTCTGCACTTTGCGCAGCACTGAGGTAACCTCGCACACGGAGGAGGAGGAGTCCGGAGGAGGAAGGAGCCGGAACGGGATCAGGATGAAGTTCTGTTGTATCCCACCCCCAAGTGTTTCTCCAGCCACAGCTCCGCCAGCTGCATGGCCGACGCGTACGTGCTCGCCTTGGAGCCCAGGCACATCTTGTGCTGCTTGGGCTCCAGGCTGGCGTCGCAGTGCACCGGGTGGTAGATGTGGACGATGCCCGGTTCCTGGCTGCGGAACACCTTCAGGCCGGAGTTGATGACCTTGGCGAACAGGTCCACGTCCTCCAGCCCCCAGCCCTGGATGGACGTGTCGAAGCCGCCGACCCTCTGCAGGTCGCCCTTGAACACGCAGGTGATCCCGAAGCCGTAGTCCCGCCAGAAGCCGCTCTTCTTGGTGAACACGAAGTCGCTGTCGTCCGGCGGCGCGGCCTCCCCGGCGTAGACCAGCTTGGGGTCGTACTGGCTGAACACCACGGGGAAGTACACCTGTCTGCCCTGGACGGCGTTGTCGCGGCAGCGCTGCAGGGCCGCCCCGTTGAAGACGAGGTCCACGTCGCAGAAGAACAGCAGCGTGTCGTTGGCGAGCGTCGAGGAGCCCAGCTCCAGGGCGAGCCCTCGGGAGAAGTCGCCCGTCATGGGGATGACGGACATGTCGGCCTTGGGGTACTTCCGGTGGTAGTGCTTGATCAGGTCCAGGTGCTTCTCCTTGTCCTGGTTGCTGTCGCCGTCCACCAGGACCACGGCCAGCTTCACGTTCTGCTCGGGGACCAGACACGTCTTCTCGAAGTTCTCCATGAAGTGGACAAAGATGTCATAGCGGCCCGTCAGCGGCACCAGGATGTGGACCTTCCCCGGGCCGCGCTGCCCCCGCGCCGCCGCCGCCGACTCCTCCCCGGCCGACTCGGAGAACTGGTGGAAGGGCGAGAAGATCTTCAGGGAGCTGGAGAGGAAGGAGAAGGACTGCGACTCGGTGTCGATGGCCTCCACGAGCGCGGCCACGTCCAGCTCCTCGGCCTCGCTGAAGAAGGGCCGGCTGAAGGACTGCTGCAGGTAGGCGTGCCGTCGCACGGGCACCGTCACCTGGAAGGAATGAATGAATTAATGAAAACGTTTATTATTTTTTAACATGTATTCTCCACATTCCTCCAAACAAATCACAGTATCAAGCTCCGTCAAACAGAACAATCATAATTAGGGATGTCCGATATTATCGGCCTACCGATATTATCGGCCGATATTGACATTAAAATGTAATATCGGAAATTATCGGTATCGGTTTAAAAAATATATATATATATATTTATTTTTTTTACATTTATTTAACCTTTATTTACCCAGGCAAGCAAGTAAGAACAAATTCTTATTTTATTTATTGTCAAAAGTATGCATAATGTTGTGTTAATTCCACGACAAGAGATATGTAATGTTAATTACCTGAAATTATTCCGTTTTTTGGGGGGAAACCCTGTATATATCGGTATCGGTTGATATCGGTATTGGAAATTAAGAGTTGTTGGACAATACGGTATATATCGGATATCGGTAAAAAAGCCAATATCGAACATCCCTAATCATAATGAAAAAGAAATTATAAACAAAAAGTCAAGAGCAATGTAGTTAGTTAGTTGACGTGTTCAAAAAAGGAGTAGAGGGAAGCTAAGCTTATTGATCCTTACATTTACATTTTTTCTTCCATTCAATTTGACTTGATATAACATAATTTAATATAATACATTATATAATATACTTTTACTTATCACAAAAAGAAAAGACTTGAGTCGCTTGACAGCAGTAAATACAATACAACACTACATAACACAATATAACATAACTTTGTTCATCCTCATTACCCATTTCTATATTTCTCTAATGTGTATTTTTTAAATTGTGCAATATGTTTACAATTTTTTTTTCTTTTTTTAAACACACATATAAACAAACATGACAACACACGATAAGATACACAAGCATTAATATACAGTGTATATCCAACGAAATTACCATTTATACCAATGTCTTATACAAGATATACCCCTAATACCTGTTATCTAAAAACCTACACACATATGCTCCAGCTCGAACCCCCCCCTCCCGGACCCCTCTTTGGATAGTACCTCCATTATCCCTCGCTCCTAACCAGACACTACCATTATAAGCTAGCTTTTATTCTCTCCACCACTTCTAACCACATTGACATTTTGGATTCATTGAGACCCAGAATTCTTGCTGTAGATATTTCTTGATAAATCACATCGAGATATGTAAGAAACCAAACTTTCCGGCACATTTTTTCCGGTTGAAACCAGCGTGATGCGATCAGCTTTTTAGCTACTGTGATACCCGATAAAACCAATCTCTTTAGCTGTGGATTTACTGCAAACTCAAAAACATCATTCAATAGTAATACAGAGGGGTGTACAGGGTTTACAAATTGTTTATGTATTCAGGTAAGTCATTCCACAACTTCACTCCACGGACGGATATGCACATGCTTTTCAGCGTAGTGTTATGGTTTGTAACCGACCCCAATCGCACAACACAAGACAGGTATGAGAGTAAGCCAAAACAGGGCATTTATTTATTACATAACAAAAAGCGGCACAGTCCCTTTAAGGGAGAACACAAAAACACTAGAGTCAAAGAAATCTGGAAAATGCGGCACTGTGCCTTTAAGAGGCGAACAGGCTAAGGGACTAAGGCTAAGGGCCAGGGCTAAGGACCAGGGCTAAGTGTCAGGGCCAGGACCAGGGGCACTGGAGAGGGGGACAGGGACAGAGGCCCGGAGAGGCGGGCTGGAGACAGGGACAGAGAACAGGGTAAGGCCTTGGACAGGGCGAGGGCCAGAGCTGCTTACAGGGATGAGGACAGGGTTCCGACGGCGGAGGCCTGGCACGGGGACAGGGGCCCCAACGGCGGAGGCCTGGCACGGGGACAGGGGCCCGACGGCGGAGGCCTGGCACGGGGATCCTCCTCCTCCTCTTCGGATGCTGCAGACGGGCAGCGCAGAACAAAGGGGGTCCCAGGGGACCGGGATGGGAACACGCCGTCCTCCCGTGGAATACTAGGGAGCGACGACGAGCCTGGGTCCAAGGGGAACGGGATGGGCACACGCCGTCCTCCCGTGGAATACTAGGGAGCGACGACGAGCCTCACCCCCAGGAACGAGGATCACGAAGAGACGCCTTCCTCCCGTGGAATCGGGAGCGATGACGAGCCGGCTTGCCGTCTGGAGTGGGAACACTGGAAAACCTCCCGTAGAGAATTAGAGAGCGAAGACGGTGTCCCACTCCAGGCAAATGGCGACAGGTGGTGATGGCTGGCACGTCGTCTCACGCCGGAGACGCGGCAGGTGATGGTAACGTACAGGATGGTAACGTACAGAACTCCATGAACACAGAGTGTACACAGATACAGAACGAACACAGAGTCCAGAACACAGAACGACCCGACAAGGACTGGAGGGGAGTCTGCAACCTATGTACTCTCCCGAGGTGATTGCAAACTCCCAACAGGTGCGTGAAGGTAGAGGATCAAGGATGTCCAAGGGTGGGGGCTGGTGAAGAGTAGAGGAGAGTAAATCATCGCAAGGGTGGGGGCTGGTGAAGAGTAGAGGAGAGTAGACAGGGAAAACACAGGAAAAAGGTCCAGGGACAGGCAAATCCTCACAGTACCTCCCCCTCCACGGGAGCCACCGGGCAACCCAAAAAACAGACAGCGGGGCAGGGGACATGACAAAGCAACAAACAAAAAAAAAACTGGGCCATGCTAGCAGGGGAAGCTACACCTAAAGTGGGGCTAGCAGAGGGACCGGGTAGCTGCCAGAGCATTGCTAGCTACAGGGCCTATGCTAGCTGTACTGCTACATTAGCATAGAGGCTGCGCTAGCTGCCGGAGCTAGGCTAGCAGACAGGGCTGGACTAGCAAAGGAGAACAAGCTAGCTGGAAGGACAGTCCTAGCTGTGGGGAAACAGGGTAGCTAACAGGGGAGCTAACGAGGCTAACAGGGGAGTCAACAGGGGAACTAACAGGGGAACTAACAGGGGAACTAGAGGGAGCTAGAGGGAACTAGAGGGAGCTAGAGTGGGTTAGAGGGAACTAGAGGGAACTAACAGGGGCTAACTCACATACATTGTCTGTGCTGGCTGGGGTCGTCGACGGGTCGGGTCGTACTGTTATGGTTTGTAACCGACCCCAATCGCACAACACAAGACAGGTATGAGAGTAAGCCAAAACAGGGCATTTATTTATTACATAACAAAAAGCGGCACAGTCCCTTTAAGGGAGAACACAAAAACACTAGTCAAAGAAATCTGGAAAATGCGGCACTGTGCCTTTAAGAGGCGAACAGGCTAAGGGACTAAGGCTAAGGGCCAGGGCTAAGGACCAGGGCTAAGTGTCAGGGCCAGGACCAGGGGCACTGGAGAGGGGGACAGGGACAGAGGCCCGGAGAGGCGGGCTGGAGACAGGGACAGAGAACAGGGTAAGGCCTTGGACAGGGCGAGGGCCCAGAGCTGCTTACAGGGATGATGACAGGGTTCCGACGGCGGAGGCCTGGCATGGGGACAGGGGCCCGACGGCGGAGGCCTGGCACGGGAACAGGGGCCCGACGGCGGAGGCCTGGCACGGGGACAGGGGCCCGACGGCGGAGGCCTGGCACGGGGATCCTCCTCCTCCTCTTCGGATGCTGCAGACGGGCAGCGCAGAACAAAGGGGGTCCCAGGGGACCGGGATGGGAACACGGCGTCCTCCCGTGGAATACTAGGGAGCGACGACGAGCCTGGGTCCAAGGGGAACGGGATGGGCACACGCCGTCCTCCCGTGGAATACTAGGGAGCGACGACGAGCCTCACCCCCAGGAACGAGGATCACGAAGAGACGCCTTCCTCCCGTGGAATCGGGAGCGATGACGAGCCGGCTTGCCGTCTGGAGTGGGAACACTGGAAAACCTCCCGTAGAGAATTAGAGAGCGAAGACGGTGTCCCACTCCAGGCAAACGGCGACAGGTGGTGATGGCTGGCACGTCGTCTCACGCCGGAGACGCGGCAGGTGATGGTAACGTACAGGATGGTAACGTACAGAACTCCATGAATACAGAGTGTACACAGATACAGATACAGAACGAACACAGAGTCCAGAACACAGAACGACCCG
Source organism: Notolepis coatsorum (assembly GCF_963971535.1). Classification (NCBI taxonomy): domain Eukaryota; kingdom Metazoa; phylum Chordata; class Actinopteri; order Aulopiformes; family Paralepididae; genus Notolepis; species Notolepis coatsorum. The sequence goes on from NC_140176.1 coordinate 100,125,992, forward strand.
ACAAGGACTGGAGGGGAGTCTGCAACCTATGTACTCTCCCGAGGTGATTGCAAACTCCCAACAGGTGCGTGAAGGTAGAGGATCAAGGATGTCCAAGGGTGGGGGCTGGTGAAGAGTAGAGGAGAGTAAATCATCGCAAGGGTGGGGGCTGGTGAAGAGTAGAGGAGAGTAGACAGGGAAAACACAGGAAAAAGGTCCAGGGACAGGCGAATCCTCACAGTACCTCCCCCTCCACGGGAGCCACCGGGCGACCCAAAAAACAGACAGCGGGGCAGGGGACATGACAAAGCAACAAACAAAAAAAAAACTGGGCCATGCTAGCAGGGGAAGCTACACCTAAAGTGGGGCTAGCAGAGGGACCGGGTAGCTGCCAGAGCATTGCTAGCTACAGGGCCTATGCTAGCTGTACTGCTACATATAGGCATAGCATAGAGGCTGCGCTAGCTGCCGGAGCTAGGCTAGCAGACAGGGCTGGACTAGCAAAGGAGAACAAGCTAGCTGGAAGGACAGTCCTAGCTGTGGGGAAACAGGGTAGCTAACAGGGGAGCTAACGAGGCTAACAGGGGAGTCAACAGGGGAACTAACAGGGGAACTAACAGGGGAACTAACAGGGGAACTAGAGGGAGCTAGAGGGAACTAGAGGGAGCTAGAGTGGGTTAGAGGGAACTAGAGGGAACTAACAGGGGCTAACTCACATACACTGTCTGTGCTGGCTGGGGTCGTCGACGGGTCGGGTCGTACTGTTATGGTTTGTAACCGACCCCAATCGCACAACACAAGACAGGTATGAGAGTAAGCCAAAACAGGGCATTTATTTATTACATAACAAAAAGCGGCACAGTCCCTTTAAGGGAGAACACAAAAACACTAGAGTCAAAGAAATCTGGAAAATGCGGCACTGTGCCTTTAAGAGGCGAACAGGCTAAGGGACTAAGGCTAAGGGCCAGGGCTAAGGACCAGGGCTAAGTATCAGGGCCAGGACCAGGGGCACTGGAGAGGGGGACAGGGACAGAGGCCCGGAGAGGCGGGCTGGAGACAGGGACAGAGAACAGGGTAAGGCCTTGGACAGGGCGAGGGCCAGAGCTGCTTACAGGGATGAGGACAGGGTTCCGACGGCGGAGGCCTGGCACGGGGACAGGGGCCCGACGACGGAGGCCTGGCACGGGGACAGGGGCCCGACGGCGGAGGCCTGGCACGGGGATCCTCCTCCTCCTCTTCGGATGCTGCAGACGGGCAGCGCAGAACAAAGGGGGTCCCAGGGGACCGAGATGGGAACACGCCGTCCTCCCGTGGATTACTAGGGAGCGACGACGAGCCTGGGTCCAAGGGGAACGGGATGGGCACACGCCGTCCTCCCGTGGAATACTAGGGAGCGACGACGAGCCTCACCGCCAGGAACGAGGATCACGAAGAGACGCCTTCCTCCCGTGGAATCGGGAGCGATGACGAGCCGGCTTGACGTCTGGAGTGGGAACACTGGAAAACCTCCCGTAGAGAATTAGAGAGCGAAGACGGTGTCCCACTCCAGGCAAACGGCGACAGGTGGTGATGGCTGGCACGTCGTCTCACGCCGGAGACGCGGCAGGTGATGGTAACGTACAGGATGGTAACGTACAGAACTCCATGAACACAGAGTGTACACAGATACAGATACAGAACGAACACAGAGTCCAGAACACAGAACGACCCGACAAGGACTGGAGGGGAGTCTGCAACCTATGTACTCTCCCGAGGTGATTGCAAACTCCCAACAGGTGCGTGAAGGTAGAGGATCAAGGATGTCCAAGGGTGGGGGCTGGTGAAGAGTAGAGGAGAGTAAATCATCGCAAGGGTGGGGGCTGGTGAAGAGTAGAGGAGAGTAGACAGGGAAAACACAGGAAAAAGGTCCAGGGACAGGCGAATACTCACACGTAGTGTGTTTTAGGAAGACGTTGGGAACTAGGCTAATGGAGGAACCTACTTCCAGTGACTGACGCTAAGCTAGGCTAACGGTGCGTGTCTTCCTACTCCTACTGCATGCACAGAGAAGAAAAAGGGTATGTATCTTCTTCTCTAACTCCAGGGTAGATGGCAAATAAGCTAATTTCCCAAAATGTTGGAGTTTTCCTTTAAGTTATATTCTCTCTCCTTCCCTGTCTCTTGAACCATCTTTGAATGTTGCCTGGGATTAGTTTATATCTGGCTTTGTATACAACGAGGGCCGTTTTGAAATCAACTAGGTCCATAAATGTTTGTAGCTTTATAAATAAGTTATTGGTGTGTTCATAATATCCTACATTGTTGACTATTCTTTATTTTTTTTAACCTTCTCTTTCTCCAATTTTTCTCTGTTTTTCTCCCCGTCCCAATTTAGTCGTTGTGCCAATTCCCCCCCCTCCCCTACCTGGCTGCTGTATGCATGTTCTCCTACGAGTCGGTACAAGGGCGTCCCGAAGCCGATCGCACGCTTCCTCCGATAAGTGCGGCGACTGCCAGTGACGTCTTTTCACTTGGCAGCGAGGACTCTCATTGGTGAAGTGTAACGCGTGGGAGGGCACGCTATCTCCACCCAGTCCTGCCCCCGCTGAGCAAGCGCCGAGACCTGACCTGTAGGCGTCGCTGTCCACAACGCCAGATTCCCACCCACCAGCTTCCCACCCCCTAACACTGCCAATTGTATTAGTATGAACGACCAGCCAAGCTGGTAGCAACGGCGAGAGCTGGGCTCAAACCCAGCATCAACTGCGTTGGTGACGAGCGCAATCTCCGCTACGCCACCTGACCGCCCACACTGTTGACTATTCTTATCGCACACGTCACCTTGCGCCCCTTGTGCTTCTTGTACAGCAGCAGCAGGTCCAGGATGTACTCGGCGCCGTGCATGGGGTCCACCCTGCGGTAGCCGTACTGCACCTCCTTGAAGTCGATGACGCGTCCGCGGGCCTTGGAGTTCTCGTTGATCATCTCCATCACCTGGAGCACCGTGTCCTCCAGGGCGGCCCGCAGCAGGTTCCCCAGGCCCTGCCGCGGCATCTGGTTCTCGCCGGTGCTGTAGAGGTGGCGCCCGGTGAGGAAGTCCCACTCGATGACGTCGCTCCTCTCCGTGGGCTGGTAGCGCATGTAGGAGGGTGGCGCCCCCAGCTGCTGGTCCTCCCACTGCACCTGTTTAGGAAAACAAATATAGATCCTATTATTAAACTACAGAAAAGAGCTATTGGAATAATAAACAAAGCTAGTTACCTTGAATCGACAAATCCATTATTCATAAAGTCCTGCACATTAAAATTTGTAGATATGGTTTACATAAAAACCTTGGAGATCATTTTTCGTGCTAAGAGTAAAAACCTACCAGCTTGTATTCAATGTCTCTTTCAAACAAGAGAAGGAAAGTATAATTTAAGAGGGTTGTGTATTCTTAAAACATGTAGAAAGGTAAGAACTAATGTAAAAGCTAGATGTGTTTCAATTTTGGGAGTTCAATTGTGGAATAGTCTTAGTGACGGGTTGAAGTTGTGTACCTCTCAGGGGAGATTTAAAAAGGCCCTGAAGGATAAAATAATTCAGGAGTACAGTTTTGAGTAAAACATCAAACATTTATATATTTTTTATTTTTTATATCTTGCAGCATATTTTAAGTTTTTCTTTCTTATATTAAAGTATATTTAGTTTTTAAGAATTGTAAAGGATAGGCAAAAATAAGCATGTGCTTCAGCCTATTCCTTTTTTTCGGTCATTGAGTTTGGATTTTGTGTGTGAGCTTACTTTGAATATGTACATTTGTGATTTTTATTTTATTTTTTGAATGGCCACACAAGTGTGTTTTTGATTGGTCCCCTAAACAAAGACCGAAAATAAACTATTCATCATCATCATCATCATCATCATCATCATCATCATCATCATCATCATCATCACCACCTCGGTGTCGCCCAGACGGCTCATGGTGAGGCCCTCGCGGTGCAGCAGGACGGTGCGGTAGCGTAGGCGCGAGACGTCGCGGCTCAGCATGTAGCCGTGCAGCCGGTACTGGTAGGCGGGCCTCTTGTTGGGGTGCAGCGTGATGGCGTTGTGGATCTTGCTGCTGTGGAGCTCTTGGATGAAGCCTTTCTTGTTGTGCTCGTAGTTCTCGTAGAACAGCTGCTGCATCTGTGTGGAGAGGAAGAGGAGGACCCCGGGGGAGGAAGAGGAGGACACCGGGGGTTACTTATTGTTGTCATCTGCAATAAACAGCAATGCATTAGATAAAGACAGACAGACAGACAGACAGACAGACAGACAGACAGACAGACAGACAGACAGACAGACAGACAGACAGACAGACAGACAGACAGACAGACAGACAGACAGACAGACAGACAGACAGACAGACAGACAGACAGACAGACAGACAGACAGACAGACAGACAGATAGATAGATAGATAGATAGATAGATAGATAGATAGATAGATAGATAGATAGATAGATAGATAGATAGATAGATAGATAGATAGATAGATAGATAGATAGATAGATAGATAGATAGATAGATTAGGGCTGTCTTAAATACTTCGAAGCTTCGTTCGATGGGCATGGGATTCGAATATGAAAAAAAAATCGAATATATTAAAAAAAAATATATATATATATTACATATATATACACTATCCAGAATTGATTACGTCTTTGCATCCCCGAGAATATTTGATAAATACGAAGTGGAAATGACACCCAATGCGCTATCAGATCACTGCTACTTAATCCTGAAAGCAACATTTGGTACATTATCTACCCGGGCCCCAAGATGGCGTTTTAATTCGATGCTGCTTAACAACAAGGAATTCATTACACAAATTAAAGAAGCTCTCACAGTATTCCTACAAGTTAATGCTAACTCGGTGCAAGATCCCAGAATATTATGGATGTCGGTAAAGAGTATGATCAAGGATTTCTCGGATAGATTTACATCCATATTGCGCAAAAATCAAAACACAAAACTGTCTGAAAAGGAAACACTTTACTCAACGCTTTTTAATTCTTTAAAATACAACAACTCTACTAGACTAGATAACCAAGTTAACATTCTAAAGACCGAGATCAAAGCAATGTACAGACAAAAATCGGAATTGCAAATACGCAGCACTAGACAACAGCAGTACTTCCAAGGTTCTAAACCTAGTCACCTATTAGCCATGCGACTAAGAATTAATGCAAAATTTGCAGATATAACTGCCATTAGGAAACAACAAGCTCTAGTAACAGAACCCAAAATAATAAACGATACATTCAAAGAATTCTACTCCGATTTATATAACTCAGAAACGACCTTTGATCAAGACAAATTAGACACATATCTTAATCAAATTACTCTCCCTAAACTTACAGATGAAGACGCTAAACAGTTAGAAATACCGATCACATTAGATGAACTCAAGAAGGCCATATCCGGAATGAAAAACGGCAAAGCTCCGGGAATTGACGGTATCCCATCAGAAATGTACATTTCTTGCTGGGACATATTTGGACCCTTATTACTAAATATGATCTTATACTCAGTCAAAGAGGGAAGCTTCATCGAACACCAAAATACCGCACTCATTTCAGTTCTTCACAAAAAAGACAAAGACCCCACTGAATGCGGTAGTTACCGTCCTTTAAGCCTCCTCGGAACCGATGTCAAACTGTACTCTAAGATATTAGCCATCAGATTGCAAAAGCATATGACGTCTTTAGTTCATACGGACCAAACAGGCTTCATAAAAGGTCGCCTGATCAATGATAACATAAGGCGAATACTGCACGTACTAGATACAGACAAAGAGGACATCACACCTAAGGCGATACTATCCCTGGATGCTATGAAAGCATTTGACAGGTTGGAATGGTCGTTTCTATGGGCAGTATTGGAAAGGATGGGGTTAGGAAAAGGTTTCATTGATATGATTAAAGTACTATACAAGGACCCATCGGCCATGATTACAACAGGCACAATCATCTCCAAAATCTTTCCGGTATCACGCTCTGCCAGACAGGGTTGCCCTCTTAGTCCCGGACTATTCAATTTATCATTAGAGCCTTTAGCACAATATATAAGACAATCCCAATCCATAGAACCAATCGTAATCAAGGGCACACAACAAAAAATTAGTTTATATGCGGACGACGTAATATTGTTCATGCAAAACCCCAACACCACATTGCCTCATCTGCTCAAGTTGATTGAGAACTTTGGTGATCTATCGGGATTTAAGATAAATTGGCCGAAGTCGGCTTTCCTTCCACTTAACACCCCTGCAAAAAAAGATATAACCCTCCCAGGTGCGATACCGATGGTAAAACATTTCAGATGCTTGGGAGTGGAAATATTCCCCACCATAAGACAAACGGTGAAGCACAATTACACAAAAATACAGAACAAAATCAAGGACGACCTAGACAGGTGGGCAAAACTTAAAAACTCAGTACAGGCAAGGGTATCAATAGTTAAGATGGATGTATTACCAAGAATCAATTTCTTCAGCTCAATGCTTCCGTTACCTCCTCCAGAGGGCTACTGGAAAAGATTACAAACCTCCACATACAAATTTATTTGGAATAACAAACCACCTCGCATAAAAAGATCCACCGCACAGAGAAGTAAAGCAGACGGTGGCATGGCAGTCCCAGATTTTTTACAATATTTTAATGCCTTCACATTAAGACCATTGAAGAAGATATGGTTTGACCCCGAGGCTTTGGTATCTTGGAGAGAATTAGAAGAAAACATAGTAGCCCCACAGAGATTGAAAGACATAGCATACACTAAACTTTCAATCAAGCATTGTGAGCGAGAATTTGGCCCAATAATAACCCATGCAATCAGGACATGGCGGGAAACTCAAAGGAAATTTCCTAACAATCAAGTATGGCATAATCACACTCCCATATTCAATAACAATGCTCTCTTAATGGGAAAACGACCTATAAGATTCCCTGTATGGGAAGAAAGAGGCATACACTCATTAGGGGATATTTTTAATAACAAGGGCCTCTGTAGTTATGTCGAAATATGCAAAAAGTTTAACCTCACCGAGTCCACATGGCTTTTTTACATACAGTTAAAACTTTGTATGAGATCTCACGGTGTTCCATTACACATACCAATCGAACACCACAGATACCACAAATTTTTCTATGACAGAAATACATTGGGAGGTTTTGTATCAGGTTTTTATTCACAATTACTAACGTCCTCGTACGAAACCCTTCAACTAGACAATGTCTGGAGGAGGGATATACCAGACCTGGAAAATGACTTTGATTGGCAAGGAGCCTGGGCAAATGTCCGACTTACATCAAGGAACCCGGATCATCAACAAATCAATCTGAACTATATTCACAGGACATACTTGACTCCTATAAGGCTGTGCAAAATGGGGCTTATACAAAACTCCAAATGCTCCCAATGTACAAATGGGGACGAAGGAACATTTATGCACATGTATTGGGACTGCCCACCAGTTAAGGCATTCTGGGAAGATGTGTCCCAACAATTATCAATACTCGTATTTTGGAATATACCTGTACACCCCGCGGTATTGCTATTGAATGATGTTTTTGAGTTTGCAGTGAACCCACAACTAAAAAGATTGGTTTTATCGGGTATCACAGTAGCTAAAAAACTGATTGCATCACGTTGGTTTCAACCGGAAAAAATGTGCCGGAAAGTGTGGTTTCTTACATATCTTGATGTGATATATCAAGAAATATCAACAGCAAGAATTCTAGGGCTCAATGAATCCAAAATGTTAATGTGGTTAGAAGTGGTGGAGAGAATAAAAGCTAGCCTATAATGGTGATGTCTGGTTAGGAGTGAGGGATAATAGAGGTACTATCCAAGAGGGGGTCCGGGAGGGGGGGATTTGAGCTGGAGCATATGTGTGTAGGGTTTTAGAAAATAGGTATTCTGGGTATATTATATACTAACATTTATATAATTGTAACTTCGCTGGATATACACGGTATACGGTTAAAATGTTATTATTGACTATTTTTGTTTTATCCAGTTTCTGTACTTGCATATATTTTAACCACCTTTACTGAAAGTTTCATTATACATTGTGTGTTGAGTACTGACTTTTAATAAGTTTTGTTTTGCAATAATAAAAAAAATTAAAAAAAAATATATATTTTTTTTTTTGCAAAATCAACTCTGCCTCTCTTTGTTAACTACAACAAGCAATGCTGTTTGTTATTTAAGATGAGGTCGGACTCGGCACTGACAGATTTGTGTTCATTGTGCTGCTTTTATAAAGCCTCAAATGACGGCTTACAGTATTTCATGAAAGCGAAGTGTTTAGTTTGTCTAAGATTTAAAAAGGTTTAAACTTTACAGCACTGATAAAATTGAACAAAGTGCTGTACAAGTCCCACAACATAAAAAATATAAAATGTAATTAAAAAAAAATTGTTTTATCTCGAAGCTTCGAATTAAAATCGAATCTCGGCCCCGAAGCTTCGAATTCCAAAAAAAATTCGAAGGTCAGCCCTAAGATAGATAGATAGATAGATAGACTATTAATGGCATTAGGTAAATTGGGGATTATGATGTCCCTGGTGTACATAGTCTGGAGCAACAGCTGTTGTATGACATGGAGCTCAATGTTTGAGCTGCATCACTTTTGATGTAGGGTAGAGAGATATCCACTACATTGGCTACACTCCGCCTCCGCCGTCGGTGTGTGAATGTGTGAGTGACTGGGTAAAATGTGAGGAACAAATTGTAAAGCGCTTTGGATAAAAAGCTGCTATATAAATGCAGCCATTTACCATTTACCACTGAAATTACATTATTTCCATGACCTAAGACAGTTCAATCAATATTTGTGAACATAGGCTACTCTCTCATAAAGCCCGAAACCAGAGAAGTAGTGATGTCATCAAGTATAAAGAATGAGAGACTGATTTTGTTGGACCCACAGAACGTTTGTTTTCTTTATTATATCCAAATGAGCTTTATGTTCTATTGTAACGATCTCAGTTCTGAAACAGAAATAACATATTTTGTCTATGGAGCAGCTTCAGACTTTATTTTGACGACGTCACAACTTTGAGTTTCAGCTCGTCTGGTTTTTGAATTTTGGTAGAGAGTTGGAGAGTCTTAGACCAGAGGGAATAACATGTCATGTATGAATTCTGAAATGAGGCGTAGTTCCCCTTTAAAGCATTTCCGCTTGGTGCAAACAAGCCTTCATGACAGAAGAGAACGCCAGGCGCACATTACAACCAGCGGCGCCGTCGCCCTGTTCATATGGAGTGACATTTTTTGAGAAAATTCAAATGAGTTTTGTCTGCAATCAAAGTAATTGCTCTGACGGGGGAGAGAAAATAGCTCTTCTATTTTGAGGAAAACCAATTACTTTTTTAGTCCGTGTCTTTCTAATTAACACTTGGGTTGCTTTCAAAGCACAGACTTAATCATGTGTTGAAAGAACATGGTGTCTCATGTCACATACTGAGCCCAATAAAGTCATCGCTCGTTCTCATCATGTACATTTAAATATTCTGTCGTTTATGAAATAAATTTGAAAAAATTGCCAATGTTATAGTCCTTAATTTCATTTATTCAGTCATTCATTCAATAGTTCCAAGGAGATCATTATCCTCAAAGCTCTGCACGTCTCCATTGCAATTCTATATTGATCAATCAATACCCATTTCCATAGTCTGTACAATCAATAAACCAGGACACATAACCTAGTGTTGCCGTGTCCTTTAATCATAGCTGGTGTTTCCAAGGTCACCGTTCACCATTTGCCAATACTAAGCAGCACTGTGATCTATTGCTGACCCCTTGCCCTCTTAAACGACTGGACTAATTGAGCTGTTAATTAAAATGGACTGAGAATTACATAATGCCTATATCCTCTGTTTTGAGCAAATCAAATAATTTGCTGCTAGGAGGAGAAGATCTCCCACTGTGTGGTACAAATACAGTACTACATGTGGACAAATAACCATTCCACGCAGAAGCACAGTAGTAATATAAGTATAAACCAGGGATGTTCGATATTGTTTTTTTTTCTTTTTGATATCCGATATACCGATATTGTCCAACTCTTAATTTCCGATACTGATATCAACCGATACCGATATATGAGGGGTCCCCCCCCCCCCCTCCATAAACGGAATAATTTCAGGTAATTAACATTACATATCTCTTGTCATGGAATGAACACAACATTATGCATACTTTTGACAATAAATAAAATCAGAATTTGTTCTTACTTGCTAAATAAATAAATTGCTTAGGTTAAATAAATGTAGAAAAAAATTTAATTTAAATCTTTTTTTAACCGATACTGATAATTTCCGATATTACATTTTAATGCCAATATCGGCCGATAATATCGGACATCCCTAGTATAAACCATGGTGGGTGTGTTTCAATTCACTCGAGTCTAGCTAGATGGTTAAAGTATAAACCATGGTGGGTGTGTTTCAATCCACTCGAGTCTAGCTAGATGGTTAAAGTATAAACCATGGTGGGTGTGTTCCAATCCACTCGAGTCTAGCTAGATGGTTAATTAACAACCGTGTCCGAGAATAAACGTGGTGCACCAACATGAGGGCACTTCAAGAGGTGCGCCTGGAGCAGCTTGGCTCGATCCCTCGTGCCCTATCATTACCGAAGTAGAGCTTCTCCTTTGGTTAAGTGCACTTCAATTGCTAATTAATAGTTTAAGCTCAAAATGAAAGCAACGGCCCAGGGGGGGGGGGGGGGGGCGGGACGGGACATCCTGTGAAGTGAAAACATGTGTTCTCCGATTAGGCCCTGGCACTCGAAGCTCCGCCCTCTGGCACTCGAAGCTCCGCCCCTGATTCTGACGGAACTCGTCCTCATCTTGTGAAGAGCAAGTGCTCACAAGTATCTTTTCTGTGTTCCCTTCCAAGGTCTTTAGTGCCTAGTGGAACTCTACAGTGGTCTGCTTTAAGTCTGTCACTATCACACTAGAGAAGGTTAAACTTTCACTACCACACTACAGACATAGTGAAAGGGTTAACCTTCTGTAGTGTGGTCGTGAAAGGTTAACCTTCTGTAGTGTGGTCGTGAAAGGGTTAACCATCTGTAGTGTGGTAGAGAAAGGGTTAACCTTCTGTAGTGTGGTCGTGAAAGGGTTAACCTTCTGTAGTGTGGTCGTGAAAGGGTTAAGCCCACAGTAGGGTTGTAGCCAGATGAGCAGGGTAGTGTGAGAGACCGCCATAGCCCTGTTACTGAGTAATGCCATCTGAAAGTGTCATGTGCGGCTTGGGCTTCCTGCCAATCAGGGACGTGGTCAGGGGAAGGCCTGTAACCTCATTGGCCGCCCTGGTTGCGGGGGGTCGCGGCCAATCAGAGGAAAGCTGAACACAAGTTGGTTGCCTTTAATATTCACGCGCCCTGGTTATCAGTCACACTCACATGAGAGGCTAGAGAACGGCATTGATGTTTAATGAGGTATGAAAGCAGGTCATTTTGCTAATATTTGTGTCTGGTCACAGCGCTATGTGCCAGAACCTGGCCCTCGGCAATTTGTGTGACATCAAAAGGAAAGTTAATTTTTATTTTTTTTTATTGAATGAATTTTAATGTTTAAGAACATGTTTATTATAAAAGCGAACAGTTATAGTATCTATAAAGGTACGATTACTTTGTATAAAGTCATCCTGTTTAGAGACTATGTCTCACCGCTCAGCTGTCCTCGCGGGGGAGGAGTTAGATTTACATTTGAAAGAAGGCAGGCAAGCTCGTGTGGCTTTGTTTACTATCAGCTATCAGCTGATCTGTAGCTAAACTAACGTTAGAGTCGAAGAACATCAATTGATGCATCGGATCTAATGAACGACTGCCTATTGGACTTTGTTACACAGCTGTTCTCAAGTGGATTTCGTGGAGGGGCTGTGTTCATGCGTTTATGGGTAAGTGCATTTAGAATGTGTAAAACAACATTACTCTCACCGAGAGCTAACGTTAGCTAGCCTCACAGCCATGCAAGTTGGTAGCTAACGTGATAGCTATAATGTTTCAGACTAGATGTCTATCTACACTTGATAACTCTGGTGATGTTGTGACATTGTGGCAGCACTTAATTATGTTAATACTATTCAGGTGAGGGGCATTGCTGGAGGGGTTTTTGTTGACGCCCAGCTGAAACTGTCTGAAGTGTGAAAATGTGGCCTGCCTTTCAGAAGCATTATCTCCTCTTAAGGCTGCGGTTACACTAATGGCCAGTTTTTGTTTCGTTTTCAGGGTCAGTTTCGCTTTTCAGAACGCAACGTAATGGCAGGCAAGTTAGAATTTTTTTTGCCTCCTGAGCACAGTGATGTATATACATGTAGTACAATGCCAAAGCAGTAGGTGGCAGTAGGTGGCGATGTAGTTCAAACATGAAGGCAATTTTCAACCAATCAGAAAAGTTGAATGTGCCAATACACTTCCTGCTAAAAATCAACAATCCACCATCTTTAAATGCCTCGCGTGAGCCATTTAGCCAACGTAGCATTTATTTTTCGGCAAAGAAAGTGCAATAAAAGTGCAATAAACAAAACGGAAACATTCACTGTGTGTTCTGCCTCATTTGTTGATGAAACAAAACTAACATCAACACAATTGACCACCAAGAGCGGAGTTTAGTCTCACAAAAATATCGTCGCTGATTTTGTTAGCTTACGTGTTAACGTGATTGGGATATGCCAGTATAACAGTATAGCATTGTGGCTAGCAGCAAAGTTTGTTAGCTTACGTGCTAACGTGATTGGGATATGCCATTATAACAGTATAGCATTGTGGCTAGCAGCTTGGTAATGTTAATGCTAGCAGAATGAATGGATGTAAACTTTATTTAACAGATTGCAGAATGGGTACAATACAATACGGCTCAATACAAACAATTGTTAAGGGAATGCAGACTGTTGTAGCTTGGACTGGGCTCCTTATAACAATAACTTTACAACACATGGTAGCCGCAGCTACTTGGGACAGCTCTGCTGTAAACACTGGAAATAACCGCGCAGGTCTCTACTGCGCATGGGCATTGGGCAGAACGGCTCCGTATCCGGCTCGCGCAGATTACATGGCACCATTGTCTGCGAGTTTTGGTGGGTATCCAAAACGGAAACACCCTTTCAGTGTTGCCAGTAGGACAACGCGTTATCCTGCCAAAAGGGCGTTTCTTTTTAACTTGGACAGCAAACGTAATCATTCAGCAAAAAAAACGTTGCTGTATTGCCCAGTGTAACCATGGCCTAAGTATTCTAGAAAACAGACGGCTTTACAAGTTATAAATGAGCACATCATGTTAAAAAAAATCTCAGATTTCAACATATGACAGCTTACATTATGTACTTTCGCAATCTGGAAAAATCAGACAAATTTAAATGTAGAGATCTGGCACAAACCGCTGTGCGGAGACACATTTCTGAATGTAATACATGTACCACAACAAGATTGTGAGTAAAAAGATGTATTTGTCTCCATTCACCGATGACCGATTAAATTCCTTTTCTTACGTTGTTCTTGTGTAAGACTCTGAATACGCTCTGAATACGCGTTGCAAGGCTCACACAAAATGGCTTCCAACCACCCTTCATATTTTTGCCCCTGACGTTTGCTGTGCGGTCATTGAGACAACGTCAAAAAGCCATAAAACAACCTCAGCCCTGTTTCAAAGCCACGTAAAGCGCTGCAGCGGTGACTCTATGGTCCAAATGAGAGCTGGCTGTTCTGTAGAAAGAAAGGACCGAGCAGTTTTAGTGCTTTAGTTATAGATCTAACAACTATGCAGATGACCGACTCTAAATCATCAAACCCACAGTAATATTCCAAATGTGTGGTTTAGGTGCCTCGGGCACATGTCCAACAGTTCTCCTGTAGGGTTAACCCTTTCACTGCCACACGACCAAAGGGTTAACCCTTTCACTGTGACAATACAGCATGTTAACCTTCTGTAGTGTGGCAGTGAAATGGTTAAACTTGAGGTAATACAAAAAAAGAAAGGAATCTCTCTCTCTCAGCCTCCACACTGTCTCAATAAAGAACATGTTCTCCTCTGTCTCCCCTACTCTGTCTCCCTCTCAGCCTTCCTACTGTCTCAATAAAGAACCTTCTCTCCCATGTCTCCTCTACTCTGTCTCCCGCTCAGCCTTCCTACTGTCTCAATAAAGAACCTTCTCTCCTGTGTCTCTCCTACTCTGTCTCCCTCTCAGCCTTCCTACTGTCTCAATAAAGAACCTTCTCTCTGTGTCTCCTCTACTCTGTCTCCCTCTCAGCCTTCCTACTGTCTCAATAAAGAACCTTCTCTCCTGTGTCTCCTCTACTCTGTCTCCCTCTCAGCCTTCCTACTGTCTCAATAAAGAACCTTCTTTACTCTGTCTCCCGCTCAGCCTTCCTACTGTCTCAATAAAGAACCTTCTCTCCTGTGTCTCTCCTACTCTGTCTCCCTCTCAGCCTTCCTACTGTCTCAATAAAGAACATTCTCTCTGTGTCTCCTCTACTCTGTCTCCCTCTCAGCCTTCCTACTGTCTCAATAAAGAACCTTCTCTCCTGTGTCTCCCCTACTCTGTCTCCCTCTCAGCCTTCCTACTGTCTCAATAAAGAACCTTCTCTCCTGTGTCTCCTCTACTCTGTCTCCCTCTCAGCCTACCTACTGTCTCAATAAAGAACCTTCTCTCCTGTGTCTCCTCTACTCTGTCTCCCTCTCAGCCTTCCTACTGTCTCAATAAAGAATCTTCTCTCCTGTGTCTCCTCTACTCTGTCTCCCTCTCAGCCTTCCTACTGTCTCAATAAAGAACCTTCTCTCCTGTGTCTCCCCTACTCTGTCTCCCTCTCAGCCTTCCTACTGTCTCAATAAAGAACCTTCTCTCCTGTGTCTCCTCTACTCTGTCTCCCTCTCAGCCTTCCTACTGTCTCAATAAAGAACCTTCTCTCCTGTGTCTCCTCTACTCTGTCTCCCTCTCAGCCTTCCTACTGTCTCAATAAAGAACCTTCTCTCCTGTGTCTCCCCTACTCTGTCTCCCTCTCAGCCTTCCTACTGTCTCAATAAAGAACCTTCTCTCCTGTGTCTCCTCTACTCTGTCTCCCTCTCAGCCTTCCTACTGTCTCAATAAAGAACCTTCTCTCCTGTGTCTCTCCTACTCTGTCTCCCTCTCAGCCTTCCTACTGTCTCAATAAAGAACATTCTCTCTGTGTCTCCTCTACTCTGTCTCCCTCTCAGCCTTCCTACTGTCTCAATAAAGAACCTTCTCTCCTGTGTCTCCCCTACTCTGTCTCCCTCTCAGCCTTCCTACTGTCTCAATAAAGAACCTTCTCTCCTGTGTCTCCTCTACTCTGTCTCCCTCTCAGCCTTCCTACTGTCTCAATAAAGAACCTTCTCTCCTGTGTCTCCTCTACTCTGTCTCCCTCTCAGCCTTCCTACTGCTCAATAAAGAACGTTCTCTCCTGTGTCTCCCCTACTCTGTCTCCCTCTCAGCCTTCCTGCTGTCTCAATAAAGAACCTTCTCTCCTGTGTCTCCTCTACTCTGTCTCCCTCTCAGCCTACCTACTGTCTCAATAAAGAACCTTCTCTCCTGTGTCTCCTCTACTCTGTCTCCCTCTCAGCCTTCCTACTGTCTCAATAAAGAACCTTCTCTCCTGTGTCTCCTCTACTCTGTCTCCCTCTCAGCCTTCCTACTGTCTCAATAAAGAACCTTCTCTCCTGTGTCTCCTCTACTCTGTCTCCCTCTCAGCCTTCCTACTGTCTCAATAAAGAACCTTCTCTCCTGTGTCTCCTCTACTCTGTATCCCGCTCAGCCTTCCTACTGTCTCAATAAAGAACCTTCTCTCCTGTGTCTCCTCTACTCTGTCTCCCTCTCAGCCTTCCTACTGTCTCAATAAAGAGCCTTACTCCTGTGTCTCCTCTATTCTGTCTCCCTCTCAGCCTTCCTACTGTCTCAATAAAGAACCTTCTCTCCTGTGTCTCCCGCTCAGCCTTCCTACTGTCTCAATAAAGAACCTTCTCTCCTGTGTCTCCTCTACTCTGTCTCCCTCTCAGCCTTCCTATTGTCTCAATAAAGAACCTTCTCTCCTGTGTCTCCTCTACTCTGTATCCCGCTCAGCCTTCCTACTGTCTCAATAAAGAACCTTCTCTCCTGTGTCTCCTCTACTCTGTCTCCCTCTCAGCCTTCCTACTGTCTCAATAAAGAGCCTTACTCCTGTGTCTCCCTCTCAGCCTTCCTACTGTCTCAATAAAGAACCTTCTCTCCTGTGTCTCCCTCTCAGCCTTCCTACTGTCTCAATAAAGAACCTTCTCTCCTGTGTCTCCTCTACTCTGTCTCCCTCTCAGCCTTCCTGCTGTCTCAATAAAGAACCTTCTCTCCTGTGTCTCCTCTACTCTGTCTCCCTCTCAGCCTTCCTACTGTCTCAATAAAGAACCTTCTCTCCTGTGTCTCCCCTACTCTGTCTCCCTCTCAGCCTTCCCACTGTCTCAATAAAGAACCTTCTCTCCTGTGTCTCCTCTACTCTGTCTCCCTCTCAGCCTTCCTGCTGTCTCAATAAATAACCTTCTCTCCTGTGTCTCCTCTACTCTGTCTCCCTCTCAGCCTTCCTGCTGTCTCAATAAAGAACCTTCTCTCTGTGTCTCCTCTACTCTGTCTCCCTCTCAGCCTTCCTGCTGTCTCAATAAAGAACCTTCTCTCCTGTGTCTCCTCTACTCTGTCTCCCTCTCAGCCTTCCTGCTGTCTCAATAAAGAACCTTCTCTCCTGTGTCTCCTCTACTCTGTCTCCCTCTCAGCCTTCCTACTGTCTCAATAAAGAACCGTATCTCCTGTGTCTCCTCTACTGTCTCCCTCTCAGCCTTCCTACTGTCTCAATAAAGAACCTTCTCTCCTGTGTCTCCCCTACTCTGTCTCCCTCTCAGCCTTCCTATTGTCTCAATAAAGAACCTTCTCTCCTGTGTCTCCCTCTCAGCCTTCCTACTGTCGCAATAAAGAACCTTCTCTCCTGTGTCTCCCACTCAGCCTTCCTACTGTCTCAATAAAGAACCTTCTCTCCTGTGTCTCCCCTACTCTGTCTCCCTCTCAGCCTTCCTACTGTCTCAACTTTGCGTATCTCAAGAACCGTTCGTCCGATCCGCATCACACTCGATGCGCGTTGCCGAGGAACCAAGCGAGCGGCGTGGCGAGCGGTACTTCGAGAACGCTGCGAGCGGCACTTCTGAATGGGCACACGTTCCAAACAGGCACTGCACTAATGGAGTGTTGAGAACATGAATGAAGCAGCCTGTTCCCTGGCGGGGTTTTCCCTCGTAAAAACCCCGGGATCAAAACGGGATCCTGGGTTGATTTGGCCAGCATGGCACCGCATTAGTCACATTTCCGTGGAACGCAAAGCTACAGTGCAACACAGACACATGTTAGATTAATCAAAAGAAGACGAAGACCAAAGCTAGGCTCATTAAATCACATGGAAATCTAGGAAAAGGTGCAGCCACATTCTCTCTCCCTCCCTCCCTGTCTCCCTGTCCGTCCGTCCGTCCGTCCGTCCGTCCGTCCGTCCGTCCGTCCGTCCGTCCGCCCGTCTCTCTCTCTCTCTCTCTCTCTCTCTCTCTCTCTCTCTCTCTCTCTCTCTCTCTCTCTCTCTCTCTCTCTCTCTCTCTCTCTCTCTCTCTCTCTCTCTCTCTATCTCTCTAAGTGACATAACAAAAAGAAACATTGAATCTCTTCCTGCCTCTCGCCATTAAAAAAATAGATTTCCGGGCACCTTTAAAAAAACAGAGTTCCGGGCACCTGGCTCTGTGAGAGTCTCCCCCCTCCCCCCCTCTCCTCCTGTCTCCCCCCCCTGCCCTCCTCACACTAACGTTCGAGACGTCACAGAGTAGATTCCTCCCAGCGAGTGTTTGGGGGCCAAGCCTTTCATCTCCATTCAACATCGTCACACACACACACACATGCACACGTGCACACGCACACACACACATACACACACAAATACACACACACACACACACACACACACAGCGCGCGGCCCCACGCAGAGCAGAACAGCGGAGCGTGTTGAAATGGGCACAGATATTTCAAATTCATTTCAAATGACACGCAGCTAACGGCCGTCTGGCGAAGCGGGGGAAAGCGCTGACCGAAGCCGACACGCGACAGGGTTTTTTCCCGACAGGCTTTCAGAGATGCGTCTCCAGGTTCAAAGCGACACAAAGCCTTCCCTTCAGCTCTCGTTCCTTCTTTCTTTCTCTGGACGCGTGACTGGCATCGTGTCAAGACAACTAGCGATGTGCATGACTGACCAACATCATTTTCGAATAGTCTACTGTTCTTAAGACCGAATATTCCATTGTTCGATCGAAGTTATTCTTTTTAATAGAATAGCTCATTAAAATCAAAAAGGGTATTGCACATAAATAGACACTTCCGATATATCCTTCAGAACGTTGACCGGCTCAGCTGACCGACAACAATAAATCAAAATGACACCGTTCACCATCGTAGCCTATAATAATGACAGCATGTTTCACTACGCACATGAGTGCATGCTTACCAACTGTCCGTCTGCAACACTACTATCACCGACATCTAAGAAGGGAGATCCCCCCTTGAATGGCCCTTCTAAGGTTTCTCTCCTCCACATTGCCTGTGGAGCTTTTTTCCCTATTGTTAGGTTTTAGTGAGTTTTTCCTTACCTTCGCGTGGGGTACGTCTGGGAGTGCTTGCATTCTTTCATTTATTTGCATTCATCTAAAAATGTTTGGACCTTGTGGTGTTCTTGTTCTGTTCTTGACTTATTGTGATGTTTCTTCTTGACTTGTTTAAAGAAGACCTGTACGGCCCATGGGGACATTAACGTGTGTTGTCGGGCCCTATAAATAAATTTGATTTGATTTGATTTGGCCTATCAACCGGTTTTAATGAACAAACGGAAACAGTGGCATGTGCATCTTTTTAGATCAATTAGGCTAGGAAAATTAGGCTGCCTCGAAATATAAAAATGTGTTAAATAAGAATGGTTTGCTTCACTTAAAAAAAAGATATATATTTTTTTTCGACTCTGACATGAAAATCGAATGTGGAGACTATTCGAACATTTGAACATTCTAACTCATCCCCAACGTGTCAGACCCCCTGCCCCCCCCCCCCCCCGCAGGGCTGAGTGTAATAGTGTGTAATAGTGTAATAGTGTAATAGTGTGTAATAGTGTAATAGTGTAATAGTGTGTAATAGTGTAATAGTGTAATAGTGTGTAATAGTGTAATAGTGTAATAGTGTAATAGTGTGTAATAGTGTAATAGTGTAATAGTGTGTAATAGTGTAATAGTGTAATAGTGTAATAGTGTGTAATAGTGTAATAGTGTAATAGTGTGTAATAGTGTAATAGTGTAATAGTGTAATAGTGTGTAATAGTGTGTAATAGTGCAATAGTGTGTAATAGTGTGTAATAGTGTAATAGTGTAATAGTGTGTAATAGTGTAATAGTGTAATAGTGTGTAATAGTGTAATAGTGTAATAGTGTGTAATAGTGTAATAGTGTGTAATAGTGTAATAGTGTGTAATAGTGTAATAGTGTAATAGAGTGTAATAGTGTAATAGTGTGCTATGCGACTTGCGGGTTGTGTCATTGCACTCAGTAGGGATATCCTCTTTCATTGGTCTATGTTGACCACTCCCCCGATCCTTAGGCCGCGCCCCCTTTTTGTATCCTTTGAACCGTTTGTCATAGAGACTTGCGAGAGACCCTCTCCCCCGTTGGCCGGCGGTGCACAGGCGTCACCCACACTTTCACAATTTCCCCCGTGCGGAATTGTCTGTTACTAGGCTTGAGTAAATTGTAAGGAACCAAATGAGAATATCAATAAATATTTTTTATCTTTGACTGTGAATAACACTATGCTCAAATTGACCAGACCTGAAAAACTAAGCAAATTACTAGATGGAAGATGATTAAACAGAAGGTTTTGTAGATACAGTACTGAATTCTGCCATCCGGACACATGCAATTTGAAATATGATTATAGAATATAGAATTTAATCGCCTGACAGCACTAATATATATATATTTTTCGACTCTGACATGAAAATCGAATGTGGAGACTATTCGAACATTTGAAAATTCTAACTCATCCCTAATGGCAACGTGTCAGACCCCCCCCCCCCCCAGCTGGCGTCTCCCACACACAGACTCATCACAGGCACCGGCACAACAAGCTCATCCGTTTCACCGAGAAGGCAAACACCAGATGGGAGAGAGTTGATATTTCTCCCTGCGAGCCAATGTTTTTTAATCAGCTTTTTAAAAGATCCTCGTGGGTCTTCTGGGGGGTCCCTCCTTCCTCTGTCACCTTTTTATATATTTCTTTTATATTTTATTTTCTCTACTAAAACTGTATTGTTTGTTTTGTTCTGTAAAGTGTCTTTGAGCATTTGAAAAAGCGCAAATTTGATGTATTATTATTATTATTATTATTATTATTATTATTATTATTATTATTATTATTATTATTATTATTATTATTATTATTATTATTATTATTATTATTATTATTATTATTATTATTATTATTATTATTATTATTATTATTATTATTATTATTATTATTATTATTATTATTATTATTATTATTATTATTATTATTATTATTACCATGGAGCCTTTGCAGGTTTGCATACAGGACAAGCAGGTCTCCCAGGTACTGCACAACAGCCTCTCTCCTTGACAGTCAGAAGGGGGGCTATGTGAGATTGTTGTTCATTGACTATACAGTAGTTCACCTTTCAACACCATACTCCCCATCAGACTGGCTGACAAGTTGATTGATCTGGGTCTGAACTCCGCCCTGAGCGCCTGGATCCTGGACTTTCTGACCGACAGGCCCCAGGCGGTCAGGGTGGGTGGACACACCTCCAGTGGAAAATGGAGACATGTAGGCACAATCGCTGGACAGGGACACAAATACACTACAAAAAGGTAACTTTAAAACAGAACTGTATATTGGTATATTATTGTATATATATTACTAATTGCCATTATTTCTTAAGCATAGTATTTTCAAACTTTTTTATCATGTATATTCTATTTTATTATCTATTCTATTTTATTATTCTATTTTATTATTTGTATTTTTGCACAATCGAGGCGGGCAAGGCCACCTACATTTTCACTGCATGTCTCGTGTATGTTCAGTAGTATGTGAGAAATAAAACTCTTGAAAGTCTTTACAGACACGTCAGAGCTGTGAGGACAGTTCAGGCTGATACCGAAATAAGAATTTCATTCGAGTGAAAGTAGATATTATAATTATTTGGGCGTTAAGGCCCTGTTTCTGAAGCGCGAAAGATTACATGATAATAAAAAAAAATAAAAATAAAAATCCTTTTTCTTTCTTTTTCTTTTTCATGTCAACGTTCACACACACAATATATGCTTACCTAGGATTTGACTTGATTCAACAACAAAGCAGTCGGGGCAAGCCGAACCGGTATCGATTCACAGGTACCGGTACCGTATCGGTTCAAATGTGAACGGTACCCATCCCTACTGAACACACAACTGCAAGGGCATTTTTGCTCATGAAATGCATAGCCATGTGAAAGCCTTCATGACAAAGTTGCAATTAATTTCAAGGCAACTAGGCAGCAACAATCTCAAACACATGAAAACCCTGAAAAAAGTCAAACCATCAGCTGATCACCGGCACAGGTACTCATCCATGTTGGGAGCACTGCATGATGTATTTTCAAGGCGTTTTCAAGATTTCAAAAAGGTTGAGGATGAAATGCAGCTGGTTTCCTCTCCCTTTACCTGCAGTGTTGATAGTTGTTCAGCTTGAACTCATTGACCTGCAGTCTGATTCACTACTGAAAGAGCACTTTAAGTCAGCATCACTGCTAGAGTTCTACTCTGCTCTCAAGGAGGAGAACTTTCCAAACATGAGGAGACATGCACAGAAGATGTTGGTTCTCTTTGGATCCACCTACATATGTGAACAGACATTCGCAGTCATGACGTTTACCAAGTCCAGGGACACTCTCTCACTGATGAACATCTGGCAGCTGTGCTTCATATCTCCACCTCAGACATGCAACCTGACTTTGATGGACTTGTTAAAGCTCAACAGAGACTGGATTTCTCACACTGAATGAAAAAAAAAGAACTGAAGAACACTAAAATGTGGAAATATAACAAGTGAAATGGGACACTTGATATTTTTTTTCTTTTTTTTGCACAGTTCTGAAAACATTAAATGTTTAATATAGGCATGTACAGTAAAAAAGGCTACAAAACTGGGACACTTTTCTTTACACAGTTCAGTGACATGTCTTGTTTATTTTTGCTATAAGATACTGTGATGTCTTTAGAAAGCTAAGAAAATCCTTGTTTCAATAGTATATGAAACTCAAAATGCCCTTTGTTATTAATGTTTCACAATTTGTTTATCATTTTGGAAATAAATTCTATTTGAATAAATTATATTTTTGAAAGCTAACCTCACCCTTTAATTGCCAAATAATAACACACACTCTTACCAGGGGTCAAAACAATGCCATTTACTGCTTTTTATATAGAAATAAAATGTATATTATGCATAATTGAGTTTGGAATTTTGGCCCGGCCCTCCAACATATTTTCAGTTGCTCATTCGGCCCCCTGGGGAAAATAATTGCCCACCCCTGCCCTAGCACCTGCCTACATCTACAACCTCCTTCAACACTACACTCCCTCCCGCTCACTCCGCTCATCCAATTGAGCCCTTCTGAGCACACCACACTACCGCCTTAAGTCCACAGAAAACAAATCATTCTCCTCCTCTGCTCCCCGACTCTGGAATCAACTCCCATCACACATCAAAGAAGCCCCATTAAGTCCCACCTCAAAACCCACCTGTTAAAACTTGCATACCCTCCCTCCTGACCCTCCAACCCCTGCATCGGTCTTATTAGAAAAACATGTGTAAAACAGTAATTTCCCGTGAATATTGTTTGGACCTGTACTAGATAAGACTTCAGGCTATGGACCCAGGGGTGCAGTGCTGGGCATACGCGGTCAAACGACGTTTGGGCTTCGTCACTGAGGCAGAAGTACGTGCATCCTATTATTATGCAAAGTCTAGGTGATAAGTGCCGGCCGGCCACACAAAAATGACTCGTCGGCCCGTATACCCCGGCCGCCGGCACTTATCACCTAGACTTTGCATAATAATAGGATACCGACAACCAAATACAAGCCCTGTAGGTGGGGGGTTGCTTGATCTCCCGACTGGAAGGATGAGAAAAGTTGTATCATCTGTTCTGTGCGCAACCGAGGGAACATGTATGCGCGTGCGCGGGGCGGGCGTGCACGTGGCGTTTGGCCTTGGCCCATATTACGACTGCACCACTGTATGGACCCATTGTGTTTTCCAGCTCATACCTCTCAGCTGAAACTCGTTTGCAGGCATCTGTTTGCAAACTAATACCAAAAAAGAAAAAATGGCAGTGTGTTCAAAGCGTAACTCTATTACATTAGCACTCAGAGAGATGCCTCCTATTGTGGAAGACTATTCAGAATGTTTCCTTTCAAAAGAGACCAGACTCATGCCTGTGCTATACGTGGTTCAAGAATAACTTTCAAATTACATTGGGTATGCAATCGACAGGCGTTTTATGCAAAACTAGCCCGATTAAGGAGGATATGAACCCTTTCACTGCCGCGTGACAGAAGGTTAACCCTTTACTATCACACAACCGACGGCGATGCTCCAGCATTAGCATCATTAGCATCCGCGGAGCTAATGATACTAATGATGGAGCATCGCCGTCGGTTGTGTGACAGTAAAGGGCTAACCTTCTGTATTGTCACAGTGAAAGGGTTAACCGGCTGTCATGTGGTAGTGAAAGGGTTAAGCACCGACGACATACAATCTTACAAGTGCATTGGCTGCACAACAGAACCCTGGAGGACCCACTCTCCTCTGGCATGAACCATCAGATCGGATTGCCGGTTTAACCCTTCCACTGCCACGCGACAGCCGGTTAACCCTTTCACTGTGGCAATACAGAAGGTTAGCCCTTTCACTACCACACTACAGAAGGTTAACCCTTTCACTACCACTATACAGACGGTTAACCTTTCACTGCCACACGACAAATGGTGAACCCTTTCACTACCACACGACAAAGGGTTAACCCTTTCACCACCACACTACAGAAAGGTTAACCTTCTGTAGTGTGGTAGTGAAACGGTTAACCTTCTGTAGTGTGGTAGTGAAAGGGCTAACCTTCTGTAGTGTGGTAGTGAAAGGTTAACCTTCTGTAGTGTGGTAGTGAAAGGTTAACCTTCTGTAGTGTGGTAGTGAAAGGTTAACCTTCTGTAGTGTGGTAGTGAAAGGTTAACCTTCTGTAGTGTGGTAGTGAAAGGTTAACCTTCTGTAGTGTGGTAGTGAAAGGGTTCTGTGCCGTTAGAGGCTCTGCTTGGCATCACACTGCACTATCTCGCGTACGTGCACGCGCACTGAATAAATTCCACAAATGTACCTCTAATACCAGTATTAGTCTGACCACACCCCTCATCAGCTTACCTTCATAAGCAGGTGTGTGGTCACCTGCTCTCCTCCTTCTCGCTTTCACCACAAGGAATAAGTGCCTCGGTAGATCCCCACACTTGACACCATGATGGAAGAAATTGGATTAGGAACAGCTTTGGGAAACAAGGATACGTTGACATCATATCTTTATTTTCTCTCTCACTATTTTTCGAGAAAATACGGCGATATTGTCTTCGTACTGGAGTGTCTAGAAGATGATGATCATTCTAAAAACCCTCCACCGGTTTTTCGTATTGGGAGCACGCCGCTGCATGCTTCTCAACTGCAGTTCCTTGCTGTGTTTGTTGGTGTGAAACCTGTCAGGCCACAGCTGAACTGTCGGACATGCCGCTGTTGTGAGAAGCGGTGCGTTCCAGGTTGGGTGAGTAGTGTTTGCTGGCAGGCTCCACTTGTCTGTTAGTGCTATGGGGGCTACTTGACAATGTTTATGGAAACCGGCCCCAGGCTAGGGTCCTTTGTTCAGCCACCTAGGCGACAGGAGACCTTGGTCTGAAGACCATTATAGTTTTAACTAGTGGGCCGCGACCATTGACACTGGTGATCCCTGTGTGTTTTGGACGAGTGGATTCTCTCTGTCACCGTGTTAAGGCCCCATCTTTCATATCCAAATGAGAGTATTCCTTCACGAGGGGATATGTGCATGAATGTGCGGTAGCGGCAGATTCATGTTCAAAGTCAGCTACACAGGCCAGTTGGTATTGTGCTGATTCCGTCGGGTGTGGTAAAATCACCGTTGTGAAGCGGTGTTGACATCTTGTTTTCTCTTTTCTCTTAAAAAGTGAGGAGAGGTTCAGAACGGCGGCCTGTCTGGGTGAGTGTTATGTCATTGTTTACATGTTCATAGCTTGCGGTTAGCCAGTCAGCTGTTAACTGCTGCGTTAGCCTGCTGGATCGCTGCATGGCCTGCTTAGGTTGGGCCTACTATTAGCCAGTCAGCTGTTAGCTGCGGGGCTAGCATGTCGTGGTCGCTAGGTAACGTTAGCTTGCTGCTATAGGCCATGGCCTGGCGCGGGGTAGCTTAGCTTCTCGCGCGCCGCCGTGAGCTCGCTTCTGATCGCGTGCGTCGTTAGCTCGGCGTCTCGCGAGCAGAAGCAGTAGCACCCGAACGGTTGGAGCGGCCGTTAGCTTGATGCTATTCTGTTGAACGTGCTTTGATTTTAACATGTTTTACACTCTTGACCACGACGTCATCCTTGACAGGGGATGTTTCGTCGACCCTGCCCTGAGCCAGGACGGCAAGGTTGCATCAACAGGGGACTGTAGTGCGGGTTGGGGCGGTGACGCTGCCCAGTTCGGACAACACAGGAGCGGCTGTGTTCCTACGGTGTCTGTGACTGCACTTCGCTGATCTGCGTTCCGGGTAGGAACGGGGTTGACCAGACCTCATAACACGTCTTCTGGTTTTACTTTGCTAAATGTATTGTGAATAACGGTGTTTTTCCCAAAACGTGTGTTGCTACAATGCATTTAGGATACGTTGCGGGTTATGTGTGAGCTGTTTTTGTCACTGGCAGTTAGCTTCTCCGTGCAAATCGGGATGTAATGATCTGGTTGTTGTGTGAGAAACATCATGGTGTTTATATGTACCGTGTACTCACAACTAAGGTAACTAACCTATGAAGCTATGCTTGGTGACAAGTGAGTAAAAGAATGTTCTTTCTCAGACTGTGATGACAATGAACAGTGTGTTCACATATTAACAGGTTTTCCTGTTTTAACTGGCCGTATTGAGGGTAAAATAGGAGGATTGTGTTTTCCCCCCCGGTTCCCTGGGGACTTTTTCATCCTCCTATCAGACATGTTTGTGCACTATTTGTGTCTTTTGTGTGGTAGGGATGCGATGTAACTCTTAGCTTGATTGCTGAGGTTGTGCTAAATCTGCTGGAGAGACTTATTTTCCTAAAAAAAGAAAATGGTTTGGTTGCTGTCATGTGTGCTTAGCAAGGCCTGTGGCCGATACTAATCGAGAATGATGTATTCTCTCATTGTGAAAAAAACGGCGTTCCTCTGTTGAGTGTTTTGCCATTTTTTGTAGGTGATGATGGGTTGTGTGTGTCATGTGACCTACAACTGGGTTGGACTGGCCACAGAAGCACATGTGTATGTTGGACCGGGGCTCTTAGAGCCCTCTCTATTCTGTGTTTTTCCTTAGTAAAAATCAGATAGCAGGTTAGCTCATGCGCTGTGTGGAGCTGTAAAACGCTTCATAGAGTTGACTATGACTGTGTCATATTCTCTTTTTGTCATTACATCGTATCATGGGTGTGGGGTCGTAAAGGGGTGAACTGGTAACCTTTCCTCTCCCCATTGTTTCTGTCGGTCAGGGGTACACCCCCTGTCCTTCAAGGTTCCCGTCACGTGGCGGTTCGGCACGTTCCGGGGGGGGGGGAGGGAGTTCCTGGTCCCACGGCCTGGTATATTGGGCGTGTGCACCGCAGGAATTCCCCCGCCATAGAGTACGTCACCGTGCGCGTCTCTGTTGGTAGGACTTCCGTGTGCTGTTCAGGTCCATGTGATGGATCTGTTTTCAGGGGGGGTGGTCAGGGCTCCTCCTCACCAAGCGCCTATTCAGGCCTTCTGTGAGTTCGGACTCCTTCTTCCATGTGAGGAAGCCTCCATCAGAGTACAGAGCCTTCCTCCTCAGATTGTCAAAGTGAGTGGACCCTCTAGAAGGGTCCTTTTCTATTGTGTGTGTATTCGATTCAATTCGTTTATTGAGTGTGTATGGGTTCAGTGCCTCTTCCCCGGAGAGCCCTAAAACCAGTTTTTTACATGGCTCAAGGTGCAATATATTCTTTTCAATCTGTACAGCTCGCGTGGGAAGTCTCTCTGGGGATCCCCGTCTCCTTCCTATGGGAGGGTGGTGGGATGTAAAAATGTGAACATTTTTTACCCCGGCTGTGTAGACTGGGATACATACTGTTGATGCTTCCTTCTTTTCTATTCCAGAAGTGTTGGAGTTAGGGAGTGTCACACCCCTCTTGTCGTTCCCCTGGGCGCCTTGGGGATTCAATGACAGGTCTAAATAGCCTGTTCATTGATGGGGGTGTGTCCCGACGCACGTATAGTGCTAGCTCGCTGTAAACAGGCGATTGACTGGCACGCCTTGGTTGCTTGTGGTTGAAACAGCGTTTTTATAAAGCAACTGAGATGGGGGTTTTTCCTCTTCCGACGACCACATCCCATGACCTGGGTGGGTTGTCGACGGATTCTCGTTCATGTCTGGGGGATGATGACGGAATGGATCTGAACATATGTGGAGGGGTCTCACGCCCTTGGGGTGGGCCACCAGGCGCGGTTCGCCCGAACGTCTGGGTGGCGCCTTCTTTTCATGTTAAGATCGACACGCATATCTGCCCTTCTCCTGGAGTAGGCATGTCGGCGTGGTTAGGGCACGGGACTGGTTCTGGTCACGCTGGTCCAGGTCAGTTGAACCCGTTGTCCGCCGGGGATGCAGATCTGCTGTTCTGGTACCCTGAGGGACTTGGGCTTTTTTTTTCAGGGGGAAAAATGCCAGGTCGGTCTGGGTGTCACAGGGTTAAGCGCTATGGAGACCCTGGTTGGGTATGTTTTTACTCAGCACTGTCGTAATGGCTTACAGCCATGCCATTCTGTACACGCTCGATCTCGTCGGATCTCGGCCGCTACACAGGTTGGTCCTGGTTAGTACTTGGTTGGGAGACCGCCTGGGAATACCAAGTACGGTGTGCTTAGGGGCTGGTTCTCTATTATTTTTCGCTCCTCTCTCACGCATGGCGAAGAGGGGCCTGTGGGGGTGGTTTTTTGACCTCCTCTGGTGACCCTGTGCTTCCCGTACCGCCAGGCCCGGTCCAAAGTGATGTTTGCGACCCGTAGGCCTGGGTTAACCCTTTTTTGAAAACTGAAACACTTGTACTGCGGTATAGCCGGTGTATACCCGCAGGTGTGTTTTGGAGTTTTTTCTTGAGGGGTTATAGGAACAACCACCGCATTGGGTAACACCGAGGTGGTTGATTCCCTGGTGTGTTGGAGCAGTGTCAACTCCCGGGTTCACCGGTTGAGGGTGCCCCTGCACGTTCATGACGTCTGCCAATCGTGTCAGCCTTCTCTGCCTCGACCCCTCTGGGTGGGGGTTTTTAAATGGAGGCTTGGTCATGCAACAACGCCAGCATACGCCCCTTCCGCCGGGGCAGCTGTGTTCAGCTGTCCCCTCTGGCGCCTGTCTCGTCCGCAGTCTCCAGGCTAGGGTTAACAGCCTGTTGCCTGGTTTTTCCCCGGTGCGCTGCCTGCTTCCGTTGGTTAACCTTTTTTGTGTGCTTACGGCCATGCTGACTGCCTGTTCTGCAGGGTCAGTGTGCCAGGCGGTGTACTATTGGGGGGACGGGGCCCGCTCGGCTTACGGCCATACCGACCTGAACACGCCCGATCTCGTCCGATCTCGGTAGCTAAGCAGGTTCTGGCCTGGTTAGTACTTGGTTGGGATACCGCCTGGGATTACCAGGTGCAGTAACTGGGGGGCCTTTGTCCGAATACGCTGGCGATGTGGGGGGCGGGGCACTACGTGCCCACCTGGTGGGGTCTTGATGCTGGCATCATGGACTTCTCCGGGCCCCCATTCCAGGGAGTCCAGTCCTATTGGTGGGTCTGGGTCTTCCTTCGCGCTCCGCTGCTACGGCCTTGCCACGGGGTTGGGTTTGCCCTTGACCCCGTGATTCTGGGGGCGGTAACGAGGTTGTTCCTCCGTTCGTTCCCGGGTGGCATGCGGGTTGTGCGTGTGTGTAGTCGTGGGGTCAAGCCACGGTCTGCTCACCCTGTGCGTTGAGTTGCTTGAGTGCCTCTTCGCACGGTCGGGTCCGTCGCCTTCCCGTGAAGCCCCTAATAGGGGGGATACCCTCCATTAGGGGGGGTCGGGGGGGCTCGGCCCTCCCTGTTCTGATGGTTTTGGGGGGCTGTCAGCGGGGTGTATTTGTCAGCCAGCGGCTCCGCTTGGCCTCCCATTGTGCAGTGTGATGCCAAGCAGAGCCTCTAACGGCACAGAACGCTAGGTTATGACTATAACCAAGTTCTGTTAGTTAGAGGTGACGCTTGGCATCAGACGGCCGCTGCAGCCCTTGACCTCACCTTGTGGTGAAAGCTTGGGAAGGAGGAGAGCAGGTGACCACACACCTGCTTATGAAGGTAAGCTGATGAGGGGTGTGGTCAGACTAATACTGGTATTAGAGGTACATTTGTGGAATTTATTCAGTGCGCGTGCACGTACGCGAGATAGTGCAGTGTGATGCCAAGCGTCACCTCTAACTAACAGAACTTGGTTATAGTCATAACCTAGCGTTAACCTTCTGTAGTGTGGTAGTGAAAGGTTAACCTTCTGTAGTGTGGTAGTGAAAGGTTAACCTTCTGTAGTGTGGTAGTGAAAGGTTAACCTTCTGTAGTGTGGTAGTGAAAGGTTAACCTTCTGTAGTGTGGTAGTGAAAGGGTTAACCTTCTGTAGTGTGGTAGTGAAAGGTTAACCTTCTGTAGTGTGGTAGTGAAAGGGTTCATGCAGAAACAGGGACCGTGCTAATCGTTGAGCAAACGCTGCCACTACTTGTAATGATGACAGAGTGCCTCCTCCTCCTGCCTCCACCCCCGCGCACACATGAGGACGGAGAGTCCCGGTCAGCGTACAGCATTAAAGCATGTCTTCATTTCACCTTGAAAGGTGTGGCGTTCGGCAAATACAGAACATAAAAACCAACGTGTAGGGGAGAACGGGGGACGTTGTCACACGGGTAGGTTGTCACATTCATTATATTTCACCACCAGAGGATCCTGTCTCCCATATTTTGGTATTTAAATGTTCAGAATTGGGGTCAGAGTTCACCTACATTGTCATCTTTGGAGTGAAACAGCTGAATTTGAGGTGAGAGGACTTTTTGTGTTTTTCATGTCCATTTGTAAATATTCCGCTCCTCAGTATTTTTCTTCTAGGCTTTTACACAATTGGTTTATAATGAAACAATTATTACCCTTAACACATTCCCGCCCGACCACGGACATGTCCGTGTTTCGGCGCCATGCTTAAAGGGCCAACCACGGACATGTCCGTGGCAAGGTTGTTTTGGCTTTTATTCTATTTTAATATCCTACTCAATGTCACCGAGCGGCACTGCAGATTTACCCCACTCTTGGAATTCTGAAAAGTGCATTACCGGCCAGATCCTCGTAGGGGCGCTGGCTTGATAATGCAGTGTTCCCTGTGGCAGAACGGTGCCTTCTTTTTTTTGACTTTCAATGGAGTTTCCAGTTAGCTGGATTCTATATGTGTAGCCTGTAGCTTGTAATACCTTTTGCGACGCCGAATTCACTATGCAGTAAAGGAATATATCATCAGCCAATGGACATATCGATCTACCAGATGGCGATCGATAACTGGGAAATCATTTTGGGGATCCAACTGGCCCACGGTAAGATCTTTTTCACATAAATTACACGCTGATCAGGCCTTGCTTTGTTAGCCAACCAGCCGATCAGCGAATGTGGCTACTGAGGCTCATGCGGTTATTGGTAATCAATAATCAGAAACGACGTCCCCCGCCCCGACCCTTTCATGCATTCATGGTGGACCATGAATACAGACAATATGCATTTTGCGTTTTAGCTCTAGCTTCTGTAGTGCCGAAACGCTGTTCGATTTAATGTTATTAGCTTAGCGCCCTGTATCTCGCCTTCCAGGAAATAATACTAGTCCAAACCCCATATAACGCTTATATTCACGAGGCTATAAAATGAGAACGTATTGATGAAAAAATTATTTCTTTAAGCCATTTTGAAGGGACGGTTTATGGTCTCAATTGACAATGAGAATGGACAGATAGCAATACTATAAAGTATAGATGTAGCTGTACAAACAGGCCCACGCACAATGAATATGTGTTATGATAAGGTGGCCGTGTACAGTGGGTCCGTCTATTACCCGTGGCCGTCAATGTGTTAAACAGTGTGAAGGGATAGCTATAGTTTAGATTGTTGTTAGCTAGCTAACTAGCTGTTAGATGGCTGTTACAGTAGCCTTGATGCTATCAAGACATTCCAGTTGGGGTTGGTCATCACATTTTATTTGGGGTTGGTTGTCACATGGAGTGTAGGCTATTATTGTTAGGCCGATTTATTGTGTTCTTATTTTTTTATATAGGATGGCCTAAAGATGTGTTTCCTGTTTATGCTCATGTTAAGATGCATTAAGTTATGTATTTTTGTCAACTTACAACTTGCAATTACACTTTCAAATTTAGTTCTGCCTTCTTGTCTTCTTTTTAAGATTTTTTTTGTCACACTTTTTACTCTTTTTACTCTGTGACAACCAACCCCATAGTCTGTGACAACCATCCCCGTGATGGGGTTGGTTGTCACAATGTGTCAGAGTGTCTTTGATAGGTGATTAACTCTTTGTTACAATACGTTGGGAAATGAGAGGGGTGCACATTTCAAGCCAACATCTTAAGCTTCAATTTAATGTAGGAATGACTATTGAAAGGTGTTTTGAGGATGAGCAATTCACACTAGAGTAAAACATGTGACAACGTCCCCCGTTCTCCCCTACTATTACAGACACCACAAAAGATAATAATAATAACTAGGGCTGTCAGTTTATCGCGTTAATTAGATTAATTAATTACACAGCAAATTATCGCGTTATGAAAATAATTTTTTTTTGTATCTCATTCATTCCATAAGAATGTAGAATACACATTTACAGACTTTTTTTTAATATGGTCCATTTGCATGTTCTTGGTATCTGATTCTAGGGACATCTATGATTCTCAAGGAATGTATTCCCAGTGTCAGAAATACTGTGGGCTAGATCCACAAAGAATGGATTGCACGGTGCAAGGTGCACCCTTACTTACAATTCATTAGGAATTGAAAATGGGGGACCCTGATGTAAACAAGACGAAAGTCTTTCTCTGGTCTGCATCCCCTTAACAATTGTGCGTATTGAGCCATACTGCATTGTACCCATTCTGCAATCTGTTAATAACATTTTCATTCAATCAATCAATCTGCACAGTGATTGATTGAATGAAAAAATTATTTTGAGTCAATTGTAATGAACCAAATGAGAATATCAATAAATTTTTTTTTATCTTTGACTGTGAATAACACCATGCTCAAATTGACCAGACCTGAAAAATCTAAGCAAATTAATAGATAGAAGATGATTAAACAGAAGGTTTTGTAGATACAGTACTGAATTCTGCCATCTGAACACATGCAATTTGAAATATGATTATTGTTCTGAAGGATCAGATTAAACCGAATATAT
Source organism: Notolepis coatsorum (assembly GCF_963971535.1). NCBI lineage: Eukaryota > Metazoa > Chordata > Actinopteri > Aulopiformes > Paralepididae > Notolepis > Notolepis coatsorum. The sequence goes on from NC_140176.1 coordinate 100,158,810, forward strand.
ATATTTATTTATATATATATATTTAATTGTATTTGTATATCCCCTGATATCCCTTGTATATTCCTTGTACAATATGCATTGAATATCCCTTCTAGTCTACTGAACATCCCATAATAGTCTCCATTCTACCATTGGACGAGACCTTGGTGCCAGGTCGCCATACCCCTCAGACCAGGTTCAATCGTACCGCTCAACATGTATGGACAAGTCCTAGTTCCGCGTAGGAATATGTCTACCGCACCACTAATGGTACTATTTGTTCATAGTGCGTATATATACTGCGCTATTAAAGTAGAGCTTTCTTTTAGTCCAGTTCCTTACCCTCCAACAGAGTGACAGACGCAAAAGCCTCCCCGCGAACCACGTGTGGGCAGTAAGGCCAATTCGGCCCAGTATCGGCATTGAGACATCGTGTATATTAATATTTGAATAGTCATATTTGGCACTATATCGTCGAGCTGGACGTATTCTATTAAGCTAATAATAGTCTATTCATATGTAGTGCCTCGTGCGGTAAGAGTTCTATAGTAATCAGCACCCCCATCGTTTCGGGCATCAGCTGGACGCTTATCCAGGGTGGTTGACCCCACGTGAAGCTGCACCCGAGGAGCTCCAGGCCAAAGAGCGAGTGGACCTGTATATTGGATTATTCTACCGACGACGGCTAGCCTTCCCCGGCTTGGATTATGCTTTGAGTACTTTGATTATTCTATGGATAAAGGCCAACACTGCGGTGTGTTGGAAATACCCCCCCCGGAGAGGACGACAGGTGAGAAGACGCTCTACACGACGAGGTCGCCTCACGTCTCTCCATCGTGGACCGGAGGACGCCGGCCACAGAGAGTCCAACTGCTTTCATCTGTGGATCGAGGATCGCTGGGCACCGGGTCGCACGACTGTGGGCTCTCCCAGGATACCCTCGGCCAGACGGGATACAGCCAGACTCTACCCCCCCCCCTCCAGCTGTCCTACAAGCAGTCGGAACCTTCCCCTAGTGTATCCAGCTATATAATCATTCAAGTATCATTGCTATTGTTCCCTAAATATTCCAGGTTGTATATTTGCTTCCTGCGCAATCAGAGATTGGACATTCGATATTGATCTACCTACGAATACTCATTTGCCATAAAAGTGCATACTATTTCAAATCATAAATGTAATTAAGTGATCGTTGTACATACCTTTTGCTATGTATTATTATTAAACGCAGACTTTCGACTTGGTACATTTGTGTTGGATCCGTTTCATCAGGTGGGAGTGTTTATCATAATTATTTATACCTAGTACTGGGTGGCCAGAGTCTAAAGTACAAGAGGTAGTGGTAGTAAGTATCATATCTAACAATACAGTCAGGGAATTGTACCCCTCAGTTACAATTATAGAATATAGAATATCAGGCATAAAATGGTTATGCGATTAAAATGCGATTAATTAGATTAATTAATTACAAATCCTGTAATTAATTAGATGAATTTTTTTAATCGCCTGACAGCACTAATAATAACAAGACCACTCAGTACCACAACAATAATAATAATAACAACAATAACGACATTAACAATAATAAAAAATAATAAATACAGAGCATAAAAACCAACTTATATGATCACAAACACCACAAAAGACATCACAAAAGACATTTCCGCCCCCACTCCCACCCCAGGACCCCCCAGGACCAACACCCCAACCCCGCTCCGCTGCTAGATAGTGGCCTTTACCTTCTCGGCCGCTGCTGACCCACAGCTCAATGCTGGCCTCTCCCACCCCAATTACACGTGTAGTAGAGATTTCCATATAGATGACATCCAGTAGTGTCAGAGTATCCTTTACGTAACTAAAAGTCCAAAGTCTGTGTTGGCAAGTTGGCAAGTTTAGGGCGTGAAAGTAATCCGCTCTAACGGCTGGGTAATTTATGTGAAAGAGCTTTTACGGCTTCACCGCTGGACTCAAAGCGGCTGGCGGCGTGTGGCTTGGCTTCGTCGATATCTACCCTGCGAAGCAGCACTTATGTGTGCAGGTATCCGGAGGGACGTCGATGGGCTGACATGGGGCTCTTTCAAGTCTCAAGCGCTCTCTCGCTGCGAAACCTTTAAATGCAAAGTGGCTGTGTTGCATTTTGTGTCCCGAGGTCTCAGCGTGACGCGTCGCCGAGGAGCGGCACTACATCATCACATTTACAGCTCGCTGCGGGGGCGCGGGGAGGGGGGCCGAGGCGGTACAACTGCACCTGACGTCGCCCCCTCGGAGACGTGCTGAGCCTTGGGTGCTTGGAGAGAGTAGCTCAAATGTCCATTTTGTCTTCCGAGAGAAAAGCACAAACTGATAGCCGTTGTTTACAGAGAGTTTGAGAAAAATAAATAAAAATCTATGGTGCATTTATATAACAGCTTTTATCCAACGCGCTTTACAATTCTGTTCCTCACATTTCACCCGTTCACTCACACATTCACACACCGACATGCAAGGTGCCGACCTGCTCATCGTGAGCAATTAGGGGGTTAAGTGTCTTGCTCAAGGACACTTCGACGCGCTTCCCAGGAGGAGCGGGAATCAAACCAGGAACCTTCCGATTACCAGACGATCCAAAAAAAAGCCCTCTTTTGCCACTTAGAACTCACTTTAACCCTTTCACTACCGCACTACCAAAGGGTTAACCCTTTCACTGCGACAATACAGAAGGTTAACCCTTTCACTGCGACACGACAAAGGGTTAACAGAACACGCCTTCCGCCATGATCAACATCGACTGAAAAAGGACGACAACTCTTACGACACACTTCTGCTCGACCTCGACTTCCCCTCCACACGTCACAGCAGATCAGACCAAAACTACGGCGCCCGGTCGGGGTGAAATATAACCCAGACGAGACAGGATGAGGACACAGCCAATGAGAGAGAGAGAGAGACAGAGAGAGAGGGACAGAGAGAGAGAGAGAGAGAGAGAGAGAGAGAGAGAGAGAGAGAGAGAGAGAGAGAGAGAGAGAGAGAGAGAGAGAGAGAGAGAGAGAGCCTGGAATATCAGTGTTGTCTGATGTTTTGTTGTCTCTGCTCCCCGTCTCCGCAGCAGATGGCGTTGGGGTGTTTGAGTGACAGAAGCACAGCTGGCCCGGAAGCTGCTACATCAATTCCTCTCCTCCCTGTTCTCCCATCCCTTCCACTGGCACTGTGAACATCGACTTAGCCGCTACGAGCGCTGATTACCGCGTCTCTGCTGCACAGTTGAGCTATTTCTAGGGCTGTCCCTGACTAAGGATTTGGATAGTCGACTTTGATTGGCTGAAATTTGCCGATAGTCGACTGGTAGCAAAAAAATGCAATTTTTTTTAATAAAGAATATTATTATTATTATAATTTTTTTTCATTCCATTTGGGCTGTGGGGGGTGCTTAACACTTTGATCGCCATGGGTTAAATTTATAATTTACCATCCCTCGCCAGCTCTATTTGTCTATGGAGAAGTTCCCCTTCTTTGCAGGGCTATAACTTTTTTAATTCTATTGCTAAATTGCCATTATTATGGCCCATTCAATGTCCTATATGTATTGTTCAGGGTGTAGCAACGTTACACTTTTTCATTCACATATTCATACTAAAATATGGTCTAAAGTATAAGTATGTTTTTATCGTTTTCTGCAGCTTTCTCCAGAACTTGATTTATAGCTCCAAATGCATTATATTGATGATGAAATACAGTTTGATAGCAATCGGCGCGAGATAAAAAATGTCAACTGGACGTGGTTCTAGAAGTTACTACGTGTCATCTGATGATGACCGGATGGGCGGGGGATCGTTTATAATTCCGTGGGCAGCGTTAGATGATTCATCCAGAGTGGGTCATATGTTCATCATAGCAGTTTATATGGAACACGTTAGAATATAACGCTGAATCTTACCGTGGCTTCCTCGCGCCGCTGGCAGATGAGCGTGGAACAGATTTTTTTCTATTATGGGATGGAGAAATGCCCGATCCATTTCCAGGTTGTATAATAGTATATACGTCCAAATCATGTTGTTTTTTCGAGTTATTTGCACCGATCGATGTTCACTGTGTCAAGACGGAGTCTCTCTAATGATAGCGAGTGCCCGGACCACATATGGATGAGCACTTCCGGTTCAAAGGCTCATTTCCGGTTGGCGATCTGCCGATCGGCCACCAGATGGCGTTCTTGAACCGCTAGAGAGTTGAGCGGAGCTTTGCAGTGTGTCTCAGGGCTCCGGAGGGGAAATATGATTTCGGTCACAGATTTTTGAAATATTGACATCAAAGACGAGTTACGGCGTCTTCGGCAGAATGAGCATAGCTAGGAATGACGTCTTAACTCGTCATCGGCGATCATAGTGTTAATGTATGAAGGAGTCGACTGAAGGCTTTTTGTACTCTGCGAAAGCATGCAATCGGTCCACTGATGGATACGTAAGGGATAATCTATAGCTACGAGGTCATTGTCGCAAAATAATTTACCGACACAGAGTTTAAAATACCGAGGCGCCTCGCCGAGGTGTTTTAAACGTCAGTGAAGGTCAATTATTTTGCGACAATGATCGAGTATAGCTATACATTATCCCGCTTATTACATAGCTAACTTACTAACAATATACCTAATTCATTTTACATCGACAAGACGAGATCAAATGCAGACGCAGTTCTGTTCTGGCTCCGCTGTCATCGTCACACACACTCCGCTGTCAGTGCAGCCGGCAGGTGTGTCTGATTGGCTGCACTGATGCAGTGTGTCAGTGGGCTTGATTGCGAACAGCTGCGAAAAACAATAATCACTGGTGGTTATCGAAAAATTATTCACCGCCATCGGGGGCTATTGACTAATCACAATCAAGCATTTCGGCGAATGTTAAAACACCATGTAATAAATCTTGATATTTGTCTACTCTAGTGTGTTCATTAGATGGGTGAAATCCTCTTTCAGTACCTTCAGTGTTTTCGTAGGCAGTTAGCCTCGCTGGTATGCGCGCCATTAGCGTTAGCCACGCTTCTAGGCCTCTTTGCTTTTGGAAAGAATGATAAAAAAAAATTTAATTATAATATATATATATATTTTTTGCATTCGACTAAGAGGTTGGCAGTCGACTAGGGTCCTTTCGATCGATTAGTCGACTATTCGACTAATCGGGGTCAGCCCTATTTCCTTTCTTTTATTTCTTCTTGTGTCTTGTTTTCTGGAGTTGTGTAGTTGTAGAGAATTGGCTTTTCCCCCTGCGGTAAGTTCCCCCGTGTTAAGTGAGTTTGAAACCGGATTGGCAGCGAGTCCACTGAGGAGGCCAATTAGCTCTGTGCAAAGCCCCCCCAGCGGTGCGCCGCGGTTATCCGGTCATTAAATTGGCTGGTTGGCTGCGAAGGTCAGACCGATTTTGACCTTACAGACTAATTATCAGCTGGATCCACAGGGAGAGGCGAAACCCACCCACACCCCCCGGTCCAACCCCCCCCCCCCCCCCCCCCCCCGGTCTGATCATGACCACAGACATTTAAGTACTTTTCCAAGCACTTTTCGACAATTTTTTCATTTTAAAAGGCCATTTAAAAGGATACAATTCACTTTTAAATGCATTTTTATTTTAAAAATATATATATAATCGTATCCAATATTTATGGCTTAAAACCAATTTCCGACAATTAGTTACACTTTAGATTCACAAATTAGATTTCTTGATTCAGAACAATTTTATCATGGATGAACAAAACTCTCAATGTGAATGGTTGATTTGAATTTCAAGTACTTTTTAAGCACCTTGTTAAAAGAATGGGCTGTTTTCAAGGAATTCCAGGCCTTGACTTTTTTGGGTAAAAAATTAAGCACTTTAAGCACTTCAAGGACCTTGTGTGAACCCTGCACCTCGCAGCCTGGGCACAACGCCCCCCTGCTGTGTGGAGTCACCCTGCTGTGTGGAGTCACCCTGCTGTGTGGAGTCACCCTGGATGTCACTCAGTATCCTTTAAAAGTCCAAATACCCTCATTACGCATATGAGTGCATGCTTACCAACTGTCTCGCCTGTTTTATAGCAACACTACTATCACCGACATCTAAGAAGGGAGATCCCCCCTTGAACGGCCCTTCTAAGGTTTCTCTCCTCCACCTTGCCTGTGGTGCATTTTTTCCTATTGCTAGGTTTTAGTGAGTTTTTCCTTAACTGCGCGTGGGGTATGTCTGGGAGTGTTGCATTCATTTAAATTTCTTTGGACTTTATGGTGTTTTTGTGTTCTTGATTTATTGTGATGTTTCTTCTTGACTTGTTTAATACATTAAGGACCGCCCACGAGTTAACTCGTGTTTCGATTCCACCCGTTGTGGATCAGAGCCACGAGTTGACTCGTGGCGAGTTGTTATTGTTTTATTCCATATTAATAACCGTATTAACGTCCCCGATCGACTCTGGGGACCTACCCGCATATTTGATTTCCGCAACATGCAATACCGGCCAGATCCTCTTAGGGGCGCCATCGCTCCACTGCAGTATCATTGAGGCCGAATGGGATTTTTTTTTTACTGTTTAGGGGCGTTTCATATGAGCCTGGATCCCAGGCGAACATCCTCCATCTTTGATCACGTTTCGGAACGCAGATTTCAGCCTGGAATAATGGGATTTATGATCAGCCAATGGACATATCGATCTACCAGATGCCGGTGATCACATGGGCTGACGGTAGGATACTATTCCCCCAAATTACAGCCGGATTGGACATTGTTGTAAAACGCAAGCGATCGATCGTTGAATGTGGCTACTTGAACGCACACTGTATTGCTAATCAATAATACTAATCGGCGTCCCCCGCCGCCCCCATTTCATCCATAGATTCTCTGTAAGAGTCCGGATGCTAAGCAGTTTTATTTCATTCGTATATACAACAGAAATGGCGTTCGATATAACGTGACTAGCCTTTAGCCCTATAAATAGCTTCCCAGAAAAAAGACGAGACGAAAACTGCAATAAAGCTTATATTCACGACGCTATAAAATGACAACCAACGGATGGATTTTTATTTTATTTAAGCCATTATGAAGGCACGGTTTATGCACTCAAGTGACAATGAGAATGCACAGATAGCAATACTATAAAGTATATATATAGCTATCCAAAAGTACATCGGTTTGTTGACAAACCCTGGTCGTCTAGAACCATATTACACTGCAAACCGTGGTCGTCAATGTGTTAAAGAAGACGTGTCGTCCGGCCCATGGGGACCTTAACGTGTGTTGTCGGGCCTTACAGATACATTTGATTTGATTCATGATTTGATTTAGAAAACAGTACACCTTTCAAGAGCTTGCTTAATTAAAAGTACAAAACGATTTGGTACGGAATGTCCTTTGTACCGGATGACATTTCTGTATTTCAATGCTCGGGAGTATTCAATCGTTTTAATTGTTGACCTCTATGTAAAGTGGTTGGTGGTATAATAATATATTATACAGTATGATAATAATAGTAATTATACTAATGGACGGAAACACTTGACAGACAGACACGCACACACACGCACGCGCGCACGCACGCACACACACACACACACACACACACACACACACACACACACACACACACACACACACACACACACACACACACACACACACACACACACACACACAGGTAAGGTAAGGTAAAAAAATTAAAGAATCCCGGATTGGGGCTTTAATCTCTTAACCGGCCGGGCAGAAAAGTTGCCTTTTTTATTTTTTTTACTTGAACTTGAGGACTGTTTGCAAAGCTTAGCTTTATACTTTATACTTACAGTATAGCACATGCATGAGCCTGGTCTCTTTTGAAAGATAATATTCTGAAGTTACTAATGCAAAAAAGGATAATCACTTTCAGTGCTAATGAAATAGAGTAACAGAGGTTTGAACTTGAGTTGAAGTTGAACTTGTGTACTCACATTTACCCCTTAGTCAAGTCAAGTCAAGTATTGCCAGATTCCAGATTCCATGGAAAACAGTGCGGTTCCATAGCCTAAAGTCTTATGTAGTATAGCTAAAACTTTTATAGAAATCCGTTCAGAAATGAGTGCTTGAGAGAGGTTTTAGTAAACCGTGTCTAAACCGTGGCCATCCACCTGCGTGCGTTCTGAAGATTGAGTCACAACTCATTTTCGCTCGTCAACTTTCACCTACTTCCTATATTTGCATCCCCCCACATGGGGTATCGTTGGACACGGACACTCGTTGGCTACAACGCTGACCAATACCTTTCGCCATCAGCTGTGATTGGTCAGTTCTCGAGTGTATAATGTCTGACGTGGTCATTTGAACGCGCTGCCTGTAAAAAGACCCTCGCCTGACATATCGTCATGTAACTCGAGAAACGAGGCACGGAATTGGTAGAGTGAGGTGCCGTTAGAACGGCGGCAAATGCACGTTTCGAACGGTATATTACATGATCAGCGAAAAATGCAGCCCCGAGCCGGTAGACGCTCGCAAATTGCCACGATGTGTGTGCATGGGCATGACGGCCCGAATTTGGGTAAGAGGTTAAATACAGTATGCACTCATATGTACGTATCTACTTTCCAGCTCTTGGAGTATCACAGGGCCAAAAACACAGTGCCAACAACAACTCGCTTTGACCTCTGAACCGCTGGTGAGGTTTTCCACACAGGGGGGGATTCTGGAGACGTAGCCAGAGGTTCTTCCATCATCTGGCTGAAATGCATCCGTCCGACACTCCAATTGATCCCCTCCGGCCGCGTTCTCCCAGGGGGCACGGAGGCGGCTGCGCGCAAGAGCACAATAATCAATACGTGTCGGGCAGAGGAGGTGGACGCCGCGGAGGGATCCACCTACGGTTACACAACAGAGCCATCTAAACATGATTGATTTCCCAATGGCTAAATGTACAATATGAGGCGTCTCTCGAGAGAGAGAGATGCATTTTCTTAGGATGTCGGGGATGTTGTCTGGTGGAGGGAAATTATTTTGCTTGAGGGATGGCTTATATTTCAAACGGGGGGGGGGGGGGGGGCGTCCGCACCCTTTGACTCGGTTGGCTGGAAACACAACCTTGTGGCCTATACTCCGGCACGCTGTATTTCACCAGTGCACACTTAACTGCGTCCGACTTGTGTTTGGTTAATCCGGCCGACCCCAGAGGCGCCCGTAACACAGTTATCAAACATGTTGGATCAAGATCGCCGATGTTAGATCAGCTCCTTTGAGCTCAATGCGACTGTTGACCCCACTTACAATTTCCTAATGGTTTCCTAAAGTCCAGACCAGTGCCTTTACTGAACTACATAGTTATTATGGGACAGTTGTATATTAATAATTGTATACCCTGTGTCTTCCAATTATGAATGAATCAATTAATGAACGAATGAATCAATTATTTATTTACGTGATGTAATCTAGTTCTTATGGGATATATATATATATATATTGAAATTATTCCTTTTCATTCAGTTAATCATATTTACAACATACTGTATTCAATGATCTACTCCATTTAGCCCGTTATACAAGGCATATTGATTTGTGGAGATATCGATGCCTGTCACCGTTCTGTTATCCATGTGTAGTAGTGTGATTGCACATCGATTCTGATCCAGGCATGGATTCCATGACCACCCGTTGTGATTCGCTTGTGATTAACCGATTATGAAAAATGCACTTCCAAATTGGGTGAAACAACACATGCGTAACAATAACATCAACACAGGAGCGGTTTGTGTGAATCTGGGCCCAGATCTCCCAGATCTGACTGAAGGCATAACGCCCACATTGTGTTGTGTAGCTGTGCCCCCTCTCACATAACACCCACATTGTGTTGTGTAGCTGTGCCTCCTCTCACATAACACCCACATTGTGTTGTGTAGCTGTGCCTCCTCTCCTCAGTGACACTGCTGCCTTACTACCATGCTGTCTGTACACCTGTATCACTGTACATATTATACACTACAACTCTGCACATACATCTGATTAGCACTATTACTCAGTAGTACTAATTTATGTATTTTATACCCTGGTTTAATCACCTGTAGTGCATTGTATATTGCTGTTTGCACTTTACTGTTACATTCGCACTCTTGGTTGGATGCCAAACCTCTTTTCGCTGAAATGTACTTTTGCTGCATGATGATGACAATACATTTGAATATAATCTAATCTAATCTAATCTTATTGACACATCCGCCGCGGATTTAAGTTTTGAGTCGCAAAATAACAAATAATAATAATGAATTTGCCAGTTCAGTGACTCTGCATCGTGGACTCTTGTTTTGTTGTTGTGTACACAATCATCGGAGACAGCGCAGGTAGCGTATATTATCACACTGCTCACCGGTCAAGCTCTCTCCTGGGCTACGGCGGAATTAGAGGCAGGGGCGATAATCTGCGACAGTCTGGACGCCTTTACCCGGGAATTGAGAAGAGTATTCGATACTTCCCGGGTACTCTCGATCTTCGAGGCTGGTGGTCGTCTTCTCGACTGCCGGCAGGGCCTCCGCACGGTCGCAGCTTATGCTATCAATTTTCGGATCTTGGCTCGGGAGACAGCTTGGGCGGAGAACGTCTGCGTGGTTCTGTTCATCAGGGGACTCTCAGCGCGAATGCGAGATGCTCTCTCCGCGCGTGAGATCCCCGAGCAGCTGGAAGTGCTGATCAACACCACCATCAAGATGGATAATCGGCACCGGGAGAGGGAGAAGGAGCATGTCAACAACACCCAGTCCCAGGTATGTTTTCCTTCTTCTCCTGGTATTGATAATTCCATGCATTACACGAGTGGGCCACTGGGTGATGAATCCATGCAGCTTGGAGCGCTGTCGCTCTCGGACGACGAGAGGCAGCGCTTCATCAAAGAGCAACGCTGCTTCCGGTGCGGCCGCACCGGTCACCGCTTCGGCAGCTGTCGGGTCCAGGCGGTATCGGCTCGGCGCCAATCGGGGATGGAAGGTGCGCCGTCGGGCTTCGAAAAGGCGCCAGCAGGTGGGCTCATTCCTGCCAAAACCACGGGTTCTCGTAAATTTTTTGAGGTGGCGATCAACTGTGGGGGTGACATTAGGGGAACTAAGGCTCTCATTGACTCAGGGGCGGCGGGCAATTTTATTCACGTGGGATTGGTGAAGGAGTGGGGAACCCCAGTGGAGGATTTAGGGGTTCCCTTACCAGTTTATGCCCTGGACGGTCGGCCTCTGGGCAGTGGGAGCGTCACCCAGCGCACAGTTCCCTTACACATCCGGGTGGAGGGTGGGGAGTGGGAATGGGTTACATTTTTTGTCATCTTTTCCCCCTATTCTGTCATGGTGTTGGGTCATCCCTGGTTGTCGTCATGTGTTCGTGTCATTAATTGGAGCACGGGCGAACTCTCAACGGCGGCCGACGTCAAGTCGATCGTCAGCGGGAGTTTGCCCAAACCCTTGTCTCCCCCCCCTCTTCTCTTTTGTCTCCTCCCTCTTTCTCCAGGATGGTGGGGAGCGTGGCAGATTCTGATCTACCCTCTAATCCCGATTTAATAGGGGTGCCTGAGATCTATTGGGACCTGGCGGACGTTTTTAGCAAGACGCGTGCTAAAGCACTTCCGCCTCATAGATCATACGACTGTCCCATTAATCTTCTACCCGGTACCTCCCCGCCTCGCGGGCGAATGTTCTCTCTCTCACGCCCCGAAACCTTGGCCATGAACACCTACATAGAGGAGGCATTGCTTGCGGGGCACATACGCCCTTCCACTTCCCCTGCCGGCGCTGGCTTCTTTTTTGTTGATAAAAAGGATGGGGATCAGCGCCCATGCATTGATTATAGGGGATTGAATGACGTTTCCATCAAGAACCGATATCCTTTACCCCTCATGGACACGGCCTTTGAGTGCTTACAGGGGGCACAGGTCTTTTCTAAACTTGACTTACGTAATGCATACAACCTGGTCAGGATTAGAGAGGGAGACGAGTGGAAGACTGCATTTAACACACCCAATGGGCACTATGAGTATTTGGTCATGCCCTTTGGTTTGGCTAATGCTCCGGCAGTCTTCCAAGCCCTGGTTAACGACGTGCTGCGAGACTTGATTGGGGTGTCGGTGTTTGTCTACTTAGATGATATCCTGATTTTTTCTCGCGATATGGTGCAACACCAAATGCACGTTCGGGAGGTGCTAGACCGTCTCCTCAAGCATCAACTATTCGTTAAGGCTGAGAAGTGTGTGTTTCAC
>NC_140176.1:100175968-100179241 GCF_963971535.1 Notolepis coatsorum
GGAATCTCTGGCCATGCTTATCATCAGTGGTGGAAGAAGTACACAGTTCCTTTACTTAAGTAAAAGTAGAAATACCCAGATCAATGAGTACTCTGGTAAAAGTAAATCTCCTCCATTCAAATTCTACTTAACCCTCGAGTCAACCTTAAAAAAAAACCACTACCTGTCTCCCTAGTGACCAAAACTGCGATCTCAGTAAAACATATCTTTTTCATGTATTGTTCCAATTTTCTTTCATGAATATCATTATTAACTTCAGTCCTCACCATACATATCGAATATTTATTCATTTTCCGGATTTTAACCATTTCTTAAATTAGGGTTAGGGTTGGGGCTAGGGCTAGGGCTAGGGCTAGGGTTGGGGTTAGGGTTGGGGTTGGGGTTGGGGTTGGGGTTAGGGGGTTAGGGTTACTCTAGTTACCCTAACCCTAACCCCAACCCTAACCTGTCCAGTTCTGCGACTAGGGTGAAAGGTGTGACACTTGTTGTTCACGCGCTTAATAGTGATTGCTTTTAAAAAACAAACATGGATTATTGTAATGTGAGTCCAAGATGTGATACTGAGCTACTTTTTTGGCATAATACATCAAATCTAGCCAACGCTATCCACAAACACACGTACAAAAAAGGGCTTTTTGACTAGAACTGCGACAAGGGTGAGTAAAAGTAGAGAAGTATTTACTATTAAATGTACTTATGTATCTAAAGTAAAAGTATGCATTCTACATGATGTTTGTGTGTTCCAGTACTTGAGAGCATTCAAACCTCGATCCATTGACCTCTAAATGTTATGTTAACGTGGTATGTGTTCCAGTTCTGCTGCTCTGATTAAAGGTTATGTTAAAGTGGTATGTGGTCCAGTTATGCTGCTCTGATTAAAGCATATGGATATATATATGCGGTAAATATGGAAATATAAATGTAAATATGCGGTACTTAAACAAGCGTAAACAAGACAAAAATGTTCAATATACATATGTACAATATACAATGCAGAGTAGTTACAATACAATATAAATGGGATGAGGTAAATGGGATGAGGTAGCTTGTGGTGCAATATACAATGCAGAGGTTACAATACAGTATAAATGGGATGAGGTAAATGGGGGGGGGGATGGGATGAGGTAGCTTGTATAATATATAAATATAAAGTGTGTTAGTGTCTAAAGTGTGTAAAGTGGGTGCTACAGTGAGCTGTCCATTTAAAGTGGGTGTGTACGTGTGGATGTGTGTGCTGTGAGTGTGTTTGATGGTTTGTTACATAGTGTTAATTGTCATTGAGCATCCTGATGGCCTGGGGATAGAAGCTCTTTCTGAGTCTCTCTGTGCTTGCCATGAGACTCCGGTATCACTTGCCTGACCGTAGCAGTTCAAAGAGGCAGTTGTTTGGGTGGCTAGAGTCTTTTATTATTCTCTTGGCCTTATTCTTACAGCGCTTGTTGTAAATGTCCTGGAGAGTGGGAAGCCCCCCTCCAATTGTGCGTTCGGCTGAACGGGCCACTCTCTGTAGTCTGCTACGGTCTTGTGCAGTGCTATTCCCAAACCAGGAGGTGATATTGCCAGTCAGGATGCTCTCTATTGTGCATGAGTAGAAGTTCTTAAGGATATTCTGACTGACTTGGAACTTCCTTAGGCGCCAGAGGAAGTAGAGGCGTTGTCGTGCTTTCTTGACTACACTGTCAATGTGTGTGGTCCATGTCAAGTCCTTGGATATGTGGACTCCAAGGTACTAAAAACTGTTCACTCTCTCGACCGGTGCCCCGTCGATGCTGAGGGGGCTGTAGTCCCTAACCCCCGACCTCCTAAAGTCCACAATCATCTCTTTTGTTTCGCTGACGTTCAGGGAGAGGCTGTTCTCCTGACACCATCCCGCCAGAACCTCTACCTCTTGATTTCAATGTAGGGCAATTGTAGACAGTGAAAGCAGTAGGAAAGTATAATATTGAGTACTTTATACCTACTTTCTACCTGCTACACAATGTTCCCTTTCAAAGTTGCCTACTTGAAATTAAAACCCTGAACTATTCAGCACACAGGAAGAACCAACCAATTACAGCTCCCCTGACCTCTCCACGGCATCTCCATTCTAATGTTGGAGAGTTAAGTCACAGAGCGGCACCGAGACGGGGCGACGCAGCAGAACTCTGGCCTCTCGACGCCACCTGTTTATAATGACACTAGTTGTCATTCATCCTCCGTAGTGAAGGGTGGCTGACCCGGGATCAGCGTGAGTGTCCTAATCGCTCGGACGGGTGCGCGACGCGACGCGTATATCAGCTAGGATGATACAGCAGCATCTCCAGCCAGACCTCAGACAAAGGCAGACAAGGGCAACTGCCCCCCCCCCCCCCCTCTCTCTCTCGTTTGTCAAAGTCAAAGTCAGCTTTATTGTCACCTCTCGTAATGTGCAAGAATTGCGTTTCCCCCTTCCCACGGTGTATATAAAGAACAAGATCTACTATAAACATAAAGTAACATATAGTACACTATAAACATAAAGTAACATAATGGACAGTATACAGGACTATATGTAGACAGTAGCTAAAAAAAGGTGAATGTATGAGTGAATGTAAATATAGAGGTAAACGAGAACTTAGTGCAACACTTTTTAGCAGCAGTGGTACATAGTAAGTATGAATAATAAATAATGACAGTAAAATACAATAATACAATAATGGCAGTGAGATGATGGATATGGCAGTAAACTGATATGATGTAAACTAAATAAACAAAATAATGGCAGTAAGTAAAGTGGCAGTGAGTTTGTAAAGTGGCAGTGTGTGTGTCTGTCTGTGTGTGTCAGTGGGGGGGGGGGGGGTTAGTTGTGGGGGGAACATTATTCATCATCCTAATAAGGAAGGTAAGGTTGTGTGGCGCCCCCCCCCCCCCCCCATCAGTCCGGTGTCATTGATACAGGAGAGGATTTGACAGGCCACTAAACCCTAGGGATTACATTTAGTCATTTAGCTGACGCGTTTATCCAAAGCGACTTACTGTACAAGTTCTGTACGACAAGTCAGCAGGAAGGGTACAACTCTATCAGCTGAGTAACAATGTTCATCAAAGTGCTACAGTGTAGGTTAGTATATTAGGACAAGTGCATGACAGTAAGGGTTTGATTTATTTATATATATATTTTTTTTTATTAAATTTTTTTAGATAATGAGATAATGGGTGGTGGGTGTGCGTCTGGCCTCATCCGTATGGAGTGAACATGTACCTCCCCCCAACTTGTCGATCGCACCTTAAATACATATCACCCAGAAATGGAGG
>NC_140176.1:100179441-100199441 GCF_963971535.1 Notolepis coatsorum
AGTTTTTCTGAGGGGGGCAGTTCGCAGGTCCAGGGGGAGAGCATTCCAGAGCCTTTGGTGCCGTCACCTCGAAGGCTCGACCACCCCTTGTTTTGAGCCTGGACCTGGGGACCACGAGGAGGTGCTGATCAGCACGTCTAGTAAATATCAGCATTCATCCGTGTTGTTGGAGAAGGAACCGCAAAAGGCCTTAAAGGAACACTACAACTTTTTGGGAAAATTTGCTTATTTGCCATTCTACCCTGGAGTTAGACAAGCAGATACATACCCTTTTCTTCTCTGTGCATGCATTTAGGCTTAGGGAACAGCCGCACCGTTAGCCTAGCTTAGCGCCATTCACTGGAAAGTAGGTGTGCCAGTGTAGCCTAGTTCCCAACAGTTACGAAATACACTCCAAATACAACTCCAAAAACGTTCCTGTAAAACATGTTGTGACCTTTGTATTTACCACGTGGAGACATTTTCCTTTTCTAAGCAGATAATATACTCTGCACAATTTTTTGCCGAACCACTGCTGCCTGGGCGCAGTGATTTCATCACCTCAAAATACCCGTTTTTCAAAAGCGTGTTCCTTTAACCTCTCTGAGCAGGATCCTCTGAGCTGGATTCTGCTGCTGCTGAGCGGCTGTTTTTATGTCCCCGGGGGGGACGATCTGCCATTTGCATCAGTGGTTCTGTATATATATCACTCTGTTATCTCCGCTAAATGCTGGGAGGTTTCAGGCTGGAATGTAGGCCAAGTGAGAGAGTCAGAGAGTCTCGCTACATACATCTAACTCGCCGTCCCGTCCGTGAAATGACTCATCCGTTGCACTGAAACAGATTGAGCTTGTCGACCGTTAGTGCTCATCTATGTAGATAGCATAGTTTGTTTATGGGCAGGTCTGTTTGGCAGACGGCACACACTGGTGGTACTATTTGGATTAATTGGTTCTTTTAAAACCATACAAGCTACTGTAGATATGACTAATTTCATGCAGCAGTGGTGGTCAATTGCTTTATATATATATTAAATATATATATATATATATATATATATATATATATATATATATATATATATATATATATAATATATATATATATATATATATATATATATACATATATATATACATTTCCCAAACATTTTGGAAAAACTGAGAAAATGCATAACTTTGACCTCAATGTCAAATTTTCAAAACTGAGGTAGCAAAACTGACAATGCCAATGGCAGCTATTTTAAGACACTGCATTGGAAAAATGATATAACGATATAACTGTGTGACTGTTGCTAGGCTAATAGGCAGGCAGGGCATGGAGACAGAACACCACACGCTCGTCCGCTGCTACAATGCACCCTGGCCGCAATCACGAAGCGCCTCAGCAGGCTAGGGGTTTGGATTAAAGATATAATCCTGTAATAGAGACCGGCGCATGCACAATGACTGTCAGACATAAATGATATCCCATTAATGACCTCTCAAGACATTCACCCCCCCCCCCCCCCCCCCCTTCCCGTGTGCGTTTTCACACGAAAGAATACAGTGCGTTCAAAACACACCGGGAGCTCAATGAGATTATTGCGATTCAATTACTGTCAATCTGAATGGCGTTTACATTCCTGCGACGAGAGGGAGGGACCATTAAACCAAGAGGGACTGGGACCATTAAACCAGGCGGGACCGAGCCGAGCTCGAACAGAGACCTGGGAGTCAGTAGCGCATCGTTTATTAAAGCCGCAAACGCCGTCTCAGGCAGAAACATGGCGTGTGTAAACGTGCGTGCATGCAAGCCTGGGTGTGTGCGCGCAAGCGTTTGCTACGTGGGCCCTCCGTATCGAGGAGGGGGGGGGGGTGACAAGACGAAGAGAACAGCTTCTGCATGATACAGTCGAGGGAGTAAATTGAATGAATGTTGCCCACCAAATGTCATTTCACGCCTCCAAAGCGAGGCGGGAACAGTGGTGTGTCGCCCCCGTACAGCCAGAGGACGCGCAGACAGAAAACGTAACAAGATAAGGAATCACTAGGGGGGAAATAAACGTTTTTCAAAACCCCACGTGATAAGTTGCCAAATGATGTGAGCCTCACCTTGAACAAAAGACAGCAGAAAGAAAACCTGCTAGAGGTTAGAAATGTATAGGAGTGGGGAAACTGTAGGAACTGTGAAGACAATAGACCAATAGCGTAGTCAAGAGAGTATACTGTATACAGATGCAGCTCTCAGGGTCTGAGCTCTGCTACTGCGGTAATCATGCACCATTAACCTGGCAGTGCTGTTAGCGAGGCGTTAACAATACTGCGCCCCTTGCAGTAGAGGTTCGATTTCTAAGAGATGGATCTGTAGGCAGATATATGAAGTATAGTATAGTATGTTATGGTAAATGGTTGTACAGCAAGTTCTGTACAACAGGTCAGCAGGAAGGGTACAACTCTGGCAGCTAAGTAACATTGTTCGTCAAACAGTGTTGAACTTCAGCAGCTAATGTGCATGTTCCCTGGACAGATAGGAAATGTTTGTGGAAAGCCTACATTTCCTACATTTAGCACTTTGAGATTTGGCTCCAAAATGTAAAGCGCACAAAAAATTAAATGTATTAATAATTTATTATTATTATTATTATTTCCAGGTGGGAGGGTAAATCTGGGTAGAAAGTAATTAAACCCGATCGGGATATCAGCGCATTGGCTATTCCCCTCATACGCCCCCCCCGCCCGCTTATGCAGTTGTCTCATTTGTCTTCATTTGCTGTAGCTGAACTTCATGGTGAAGATGCTAGCTAGTAAATAATGCGTATATACGCTCAGACGTGTTTAGTTAACGTATTATCCTTATAACAGAGACATCTGTAAAGAAACAGAACAAGGGGCGTTTTTCATTCAAAATGGACAGGCTTTGAAGGCTAATATAATAATCCCTTTCTAGATACAGCGACACACGCTCATAGGACATTGAAAGACAAGATCAGCAGGCTGGCAGTGTCCTCGTTGCCCAGAAACACACTGAGAATAGTAGAGCCTTATTAACTTCTGGAGTTACATGGAGCTGCATTCTTTCAAATCAAAGGCCTAATTATGACACGCGTATACATTCATTCATTCAATCTTCATTTAATCTCGAAAGATCATCGAGTGCGAGCTCTCGTTTACAATGATGCAGAGAGGTAGCTACACGGTAAGTGTAATTAAATTGTACATAATACAAAAACAATAAAGAAACAGAAAAGTCTATCAATTCAACTATTTGAATGAATTAAAACAACTACATACTGAGGTGAAATGGTTAGCTATTATAGCTTTAAACTGACTAAGGCTGAGACGATATGCCATTTGGGAGAATCGATAAATCGGGACAAAATTATCGAAATATATAGATTTTTTTTTTATTATTATTTTGCATGTGTAAAAAAGACAAAAATATTATTTAACGTTAGTTTGTATGTGTGTGTGTTTATGTGTGTGTGTGTGTGTGTGTGTGTGTGTGTGTGTGTGTGTGTGTGTGTGTGTGTGTGTGTGTGTGTGTGTGTGTGTGTGTGTGTGTGTGTGTGTCACGTGCACTCACTGTCGTTTTTGCGATGCTGTAGTTGGCCCACGACACACACACACACACACACACAAATGAACGTTAAATATATATTTTTTCTTTTTTAAGAAAACAGTGATGCTTATGGATTTCACACAGTTATCGATAATTATCGATGAATCAATAAGTGGTCTCAGCCTTAAAACTGACCAATAGATACTAAAGTATTGAGTTTTAAAGGTGCATTGCAAAACATTCCATGTGTCGGGGGCACAGAAGATAAAAGCAGATTTCAGTGCAAACTCCGGGGAATTAAAGTGTAAGCCAATCACCAGAGCGAGTGTGATGAAGAATTCCAGTCTAGTGATGAAGTGATGTAGGGTGGAAGATCATCAATAATGAAATGATGTAGCAAGATCATCAATAATGGCTTCATACAGAAACAGATGCCAATGCAAGTCACGTCTCTCTATCAGGGAGGACCACCCAACCTTATCATACAGGATACAATGATGGAACCATAACTGTCACCAGTGATAAATCAGAATGATATATAGAATACAAAGGCTTTAGAGCGCATCTTTTTACACACAGATCTACTGTATGAGTGTCAAATGGGTAGATACAATAGATTTGCTACAGACACATAGCTCCGTCTGCTATAATCCATATAAATATGGAACCTAATAGCCGTACCCATATTGGCCAAATTGGCCCATTAATTTGCATTCTTAACCCTTGGATTGTGTTAACTGCAGAGTCCGTTCTTTATCCAAAGCGCTTTACAATTTGTTCCTCACATTTCACCCATTCACTCACACATTCACACACCGACGGCGGAGGCGACCATGCAAGGTGCCAACCTGCTCATCGGGAGCAGTTAGGGGTTAAGTGTCTTGCTCAAGGACACTTCGACACGCTGCCCGAGAGGAACGGGAATCGAACCGGGAACCTCCGGATTACCAGACAACTGCTCTACCTTTACCTGAGCCACTGTCGCCCATCTACTGTAGTACCATTTAATATCCTGTAGTGGCATCTACTGTAGTACCATTTAATATCCTGTAGTGTCATCTAATGTAGTACCATTTAATATGGCTGCCAACTAGTATGCGCGTTAGAGGGGGGGGGGGCCTAAGATTGTCTCCCGATCCCGCCCGTCCATGCCCCCTCCCTCTGGACAATCTTCTCCTCCCTCCCTCCCGCCACCTGGCGCGACGGCACTTTGTTTTCAACCACTTTGTTGTTGTTGCAGCCGACTATCGCATATGGCGTCTCAGGCATTCTGTAGATGACATGTGTCAACAAATGTACATGTCTGTGTGAATTTATGTTGTGCCGTTGTTACTGTAAAAATGTAATGATTGTGATATGTTGTTATTAATGAGACGATGAGCTGTATGTGTGTGTCACTGGAATTTCCCCAAGGGGATTAATAAAGGAATATCTTATCTTATCTTATCTTAATATCTTGTAGTGTCATCTACTGTAGTACCATTTAATATCTTGTAGTTTCATCTACTGTAGTACCATTTAATATCTTGTAGTGTCATCTACTGTAGTACCATTTAATATCTTGTAGTTTCATCTACTGTAGTACCATTTAATATCTTGTAGTGTCATCTACTGTAGTACCATTTAATATCTTGTAGTGTAATCTACAATTCTACAGTACCATTTAATATCTTGTAGTGTTATCTACTGTAGTACCATTTAATATCTTGTAGTGTCATCTACTGTAGTACCATTTAATATCTTGTAGTGTCATCTACTGTAGTACCATTTAATATCCTGTAGTGTCATCTACTGTAGTACCATTTAATATCTTGTAGTTTCATCTACTGTAGTACCATTTAATATCCTGTAGTGTCATCTACTGTAGTACCATTTAATATCTTGTAGTTTCATCTACTGTAGTACCATTTAATATCTTGTAGTGTCATCTACTGTAGTACCATTTAATATCTTGTAGTTTCATCTACTGTAGTACCATTTAATATCTTGTAGTGTCATCTACTGTAGTACCATTTAATATCTTGTAGTGTCATCTACTGTAGTACCATTTAATATCTTGTAGTGTCATCTACTGTAGTACCATTTAATATCTTGTAGTGTCATCTACAATTCTACAGTACCATTTAATATCTTGTAGTGTCATCTACTGTAGTACCATTTAATATCTTGTAGTGTCATCTACTGTAGTACCATTTAATATCTTGTAGTGTCATCTACTGTAGTACCATTTAATATCGTGTAGTATCATCTACTGTAGTACCATTTAATATCTTGTAGTGTAATCTACTGTAGTACCATTTAATATATTTTAGTACCTTGTAGCATCATGTTGTACCATGCAGTACTGTACACTTTATTAGAGTCTCACCTATTTTGTTTTCTATGTGGTCAGATTTGACCAGAAACCCCACAGATTTGAATAAAACCCTTACAACTCAATGGAAGTGGTGATCATTAATTGTATGTGTTCAGATGCCAAGTGTGGAGGAACGCATGAAGCCTCAGGGCGATCAGAAGAAAGAAACCATATTTTAGGCTGTAAATTGGCCATATTGGATCGAAACACAGGGGTTCGAGGGTCTATTTGACATGTTTCATATTGGGTGTGAAGAGCTTCCACAGTGGCCACAGCATCCTCCCATCTCCTCTGCTTCATACCCAGCGTCTAAACCCCCCAGCTTTAAACGTCCTCCACCACACCACCACCGAAGAAGACCCCCCGGCTACACGTCGCCCACCGCACCACCGAAGAAAAAAGAGAAAAAAAGCGACACCGCTATGTTTGGTACGTGTCACGTCGTCCGCGGTATGACATAGAACTCAATGAAGAAGAGCTAATAACGCGCAGCGTGCTAGAAAACTGTCCTGGTTATTTGCTAACTGGGGGCGAGAGTGATGGAATGACTCCACCACCTTTTAAAAATCATACCATCCCATTAAACATATCCATCACGGTGTTAGTGCCGAGAGCCGACCGGGCGGAACGAGGTGGGTGGAGAGATACCGTACACGCCCGCACAACCCCCCCCCCCCCCCCCACCCGCCGCTCGCTCTGTGACGGTGATAGAGAGATCCATCGGAATTACCCCCCACTAGGCGTTAGCATAATTCCCATCATTTTATTCATGGGGGGGGAGCTGTGTGCAGAGAGACGACACGCGTGAGTTTGACAAGAAAAAGATCACGCTCTTGTTCGTTCCGGTGAGCGATCCACGATCGGCGTCGAACAGATGAATACGGCGCGCGGGGAAAGAGCTGTACAGCGGGACGTACGTGTGCGTTTACAATAACAACCACGAGTAGAAATATGAAATTGGGGCCCTTGGGGGAAAGAGGCGCCAGGCGTTTTCAGGGGAAGGCAGAGAGATGGGGAATTCATAATGCATTATCCCACGCTATTCTGTTCAGTGGAACTGCCTCCACACACTGGTCTAGAGACGCTGCCAGACGACACTGCAGGGTCCCCCGTCTCCCCCCCCCAAGCAATCAGGCTCGTGAAGAATACCCAAAGCTGCCCACACACACCCACACGGCTGTAGACAGACGTACACCACACACGGAAACAACCTACACATGCACACACACACGTGTGCACATTTACTGGGGCATGCCCACCCACACACACACATTGCACTTTTTCCACACACTACACCGATATTTAAAGCTGTGTATTATATACTGTACTATATTTAGTACAATTAGTACTATTTGAATACTACCGGGTCGATCAGCTGACAGCCGACCACAGGATTATATCTTATATTGTGGTGGACACTAGATGGAGGTGTCTCACTTCAGAATGGACACTGATTGAGTGACAGGAGGGAGTTGACTTAAGGGTGTGGCTGTACCTTGGTTCTGTTGGATTTGTTTGGAAGTAAAGTTCAGAGACTCGATACTCCGTCTGCTCGTCTCATTGATCCACTTCCACAGTGGTGACCCTAACGTGTGAAATATGAGCAATAACGAGAATCCACCGGCTATGGTTCCCGCAGTGTATGCCGCTACAGTCAAGTTGCCAGAGTTTTGGCAGCATGACCCGGCCCCGTGGTTTCAGCACATCGGGGCACAATTTCACCTCCGCGGAATAACGTCGGATGAGACCAAATATTATCATGTTGTCGCGGCATTGGATTCCTCTGTACGATGCGCTGAAGGGGAGGAGAGCCAACGATGACGTGGGCTGGTCCCCGGAGCGGGTCCAGGCATTCGAGGGCTCTAAGGCTGCCCTTGCCAACGCCGCCATGCTGGCACACCCATCTCCTGCTGCTCCTATAGCCCTCACCACCGATGCCTCCGATTATGCAGTAGGTGCGGTGTGCGAGCAGTGGGTGGCTGGCGCCTGGCAGCCTCTGGCCTTCTTCAGTAGGAAGCTGCGCGACAACGAGAGGAAGTATAGTACATTCGACAGGGAGCTCCTGGCCCTCTTCCTCGCCATACGTCACTTCAGGTTCTTGCTGGAGAGCCGAGAGTTCACAGTTTTTGTCGACCACAAGCCCCTAACGTTTGCCATGGCCAAGACCACATAGCCATGGTCGGGGCGGCAGCAGCGCCAACTTTCCGCCATATCGGAGTTCACTACTGTTACATTCAAGCCTAAAATATGGCTCGTGAAGGCCTTGAATGCCATGTGGTGGACACAGGACACTGGACAAGAGTTATCAAAAATAACTATTTATTTACAACTAACTAAATGGACAAAAAGAGTGGGAGCTGGGTGTTCCAGACTCCAAAGTTCAATAACAAAACTAATAGGCAAAAAGGAAAAACAAGCCGAATGTACAACAGGCAGTGAGAGCAGGTGAGACGCTGGAGAGCTGAGACATCTCTTGTGAAGTGGGGAGACTTGACTGCTGCCTGCACTCTGCATTTGTAGGGCGTGGTGCCTCATCACCACACCTGTGATCAATTAAAAAGCGGCCATTTTAAACACAAGCAAAAACAGGAAGAAACAGTGTGTCAATCAAACCACCAATTAGTGACAGCACACTTAACCACAATGTGAATATGCACCACAGACAGTAAGTATCCCTCCACCATGTGAAAGTAATACGTAACACCCCCACACCGAAGATTTATGTTCTTCTCCCAACTATAGCCCAAAGAAACCAACACCAAGAGAACGAACATAAATAAATAAGGGGATACTTACCAACCTTACCAAAAAAAATGCAACCACACACTCCAACATGTGTAGTGCCTGTACTGTGTTGAGTGTGAGCCCCGGTCAAGAGTCACACTCAACTGTACACCAAAAAACTGTGACCCACGAATTTGGAATTACCGTGAGTCACCACCACAAAGTGATAGTGGGTCGGCCCCTGTCGAACACGACCTTCAACTTAACCGAATGCTCCCCACCGGAGAACATTCTACAATGTTGTTCAACATAAACAACACTTCCCCGACTCTCGGCCAAACGAGACCTCACAAAAGGCCTGCAAAACAGAGACAATGAACTGGAACCAGCATGAGAGCTAAGCTCACCGCTCTCAGGACAGAAAACAGGAAAACAAAAAGAAACACGTCCCCGTGGCACCGCCACCGTGTCCGCCTCGCCCACCCCTGGCATCACCAGTTCAGGAGATAGTAAAGCAGGATGAACCGCCCGCCACAGGCAGGTCGTCCTCACCGCTGGAACACAGTAAACCATCATTCACAGAAACCGACATGACATCCCCACCACTCAAAATGGTGGCACAAAAATCAACGTCATGACTCAAAATGGTGGCACAAAAGTTTGCACGGTCATAAGCCACAAACTCTACTTCAACCAGGTGCCGCTCCACCGATACCGACCTGGTAAATAGAGACAACAAACCAAAGTTATTTTCTTGACAAAAGTCAAACTCATTGCGCTCAGGACAACCAACAGGAAAACCATCAGCATACTTCCCCGGTACCATCACAGCGCCCATCTCCTCCCCACCTGGCACTGTCAGTACAGGAGACCGTACTGAGGGCTGTACCCTTGTTAGCCGTACAGGAGACTGTGATTCACGAACATCCAGAGCAGGATGTACCGCCTCAGGCACGTCCTCACCGTCCCTGGAACATAGCAACACATCGGTCACAAAAGCACTTGGATCACCATTCAAAATTGTGTCACAAAAAATAACGTGGTCAGGATCCAAAATGGTGTCACCCAAATCAGAACTGTCATGAGCAACAATGGTGTCACACACAGCAACAGCGTCAGGATCCAACATGGTGGCACACACATCAACCTCGTCATGAAACAAAACGGTGTCAGAAAAATGTGTACTGTCACAAGCCAAAACGGTGGCACACACAGTAACAGTGTCATGACACAAAATGGTGGCACACACATCAACTTCGTCACGATCAAAATGGTTGCCACCCATTAGACTAGGTTGTGAAGACTGCTCCTGCTGTACAGGACACAGGTAACTAGATTGACTAGCATACCCAGTGCCTGGCAGAGAGTCAGTGTGGTCACATGAATCAATATCAGAACCACTAACCGACATACCGGGATCATCACCGCTGAAAAGTGACACATCACGAATGTTAGAGCCACAGTAGGAAGGCTGGCAGCCCAATTCTGGCCTTGTAGCCTCCTCAACCAGAATGGTGCCACATGAAATGTCAGAAACGGTGCCACATGAAGTAGCAACATCCTTCTCACTCTCATCCTCCTCATTCTCCTCCTCCAATTCGGCTGTGGCCTCAGCCACTGTAAAGGCTGGGAAGCTAGGGCTGGGCGATATGACGATATTATATAAATATCGGGTACAGTTCATTAACGATACACTTTTTAAACGTATCGTGGATATCGTGATGTTTTGCCCAAGAGGCTTGTGTCGCGTCAATCTGGTCCACACGTTGAAACTTTTGAACAGCGCCGCCGCCGCCCCACACACACACTACTGCATCAAAAGTTACTACTTATGATAACAAAGGCATTCGTTTTGTGGCATTGACGTTATATAGTTACACTTTCAATAACATCAGCGTATTTACATAGCAACGACCGAGGTCGACCTAGATATAGCAAGCATTAGCCGTTCATATCTCAGCCCGTGCTGACTCCGTTGTGCCCATTCTGCGGTCTGTTAATAACGTTTTCAATCAGACAGATGTATGGAAAGGCTTTTATTATAACATCCGTTGCAGTAAAATCATTATGCCTCCAGTCGTTTAGTCATTCTGCAGAGCTAAAAGCTAAACGTCGGCCGCGGCGAGCTACCGCTGCCATTGTTGTTTTCATTGAGCTCTCCAATAGCGGAAGTAAAAAATTAATACGCGCTTGCCGATTGGTGCTAAGAACAGCAGGGCGGGTGCAAGCGATGTGACGTAATTGGCAGACGCGACTGTCAATCAAAATGATTCTGTTTTCCGACTGAATGAATATAAACGTTATTAACAGATTGCAGCATAGGTACAATACAGTACAGCTCAATACAACAACAATCAACAGTGGACTGGAGGATGCAGACCAGAGAAAGACTTTCGTCTTGTTTACATCAGGGTCCCCCATTTTCAATTCATCATATTTCATATCTAAATCATATAATATCTCATTGCTAAATATATGCAATATATAATCTAATAATCCAATAATCTAAATCTAATATATAATATAAAAATGCTAAATGCATGGGTATTTTATTTTGTCTTTAATGTTAGCTTGCAAACTCAAATACTGTCTGGGTAAGCCTCATAATGAATTGTTTGGGGGAAAAAATAAAAACATCGTGATGCGTATCGTGTATCGCCGAAAGGTCAGAAAATATCGTGATATCATATTTAGGCCATATCGCCCAGCCCTATGGGAAGCCCACGAGATACTGCTCCGCCACTCGAGTATCTGGCACGCATGTCACCTCCGGTTTCACCAGTACTTTACCTCCAGCCAAGTCATTGCCCAAGAGCAATGTTACCCCCTGCATAGGGAGTTTGCCAGCCGCCACGCCGATCACCACTGGTCCTGATACTAGGGCACAATCAAGAAAGACATTATGCAGCGGCACATTCATTGTGTGCATTCCAAAAGCCTCAATAACAACCCCTGCACCCAACTCAGAGTGGTGCGTAAAGGGCAGGACACTACTTTGAACAAAAGATTGGGATGCGCCAGTATCACGGAGAATTGTCACCGGTACTTTAGGACCCCCCTCTGTCAATGAAACAAACCCTTTACTCCTGAAAGGTGTGTAAAGGTCATCCACTCCTTTGCCATCTAGTGGAGACAGAACAACAGGGTTACGTACAGGCGTATTTATCAACATCACTGGTCTGGGTGGGTTAGACGGGCGCTTTTCTGGGTGCAAACGATAACAATTTCCCATCACATGTCCTGCACTCCCACAAATTCTGGCACTTCCGGGCATCATCGCTTCCCCATGCCCCATTAAACTTACCACTACCCCCAGCACCGGACACTGTAGGCCTATTAGTAGTCCAATTCGGCCTCCCCACATCATGCACAGGATAATGCTGTCTCTCAAAAGACGTCCTGTGGGTCAAAACATACTCATCAGCCAGGACCGCTGCTGCTGAACAGGTCCTGACCTTCCTCTCATTTAAGTACATGGCAATATCCTCAGAAACGCCATATACCTTGAATTCCTCTAATAAGATTAGGTCCCTAATCTCCTCCACTGTGGTGACCTTTTCCGCTGCACACCACCGGTCAAAAAGCAACCGCTTTTCCCTCACAAACTCCACAAAAGACTGAGAGTTCTGTTTTCCTCAAATTGCGATATTTCTGGCGGTAAGCCTCAGGGACCAATTCATAGGCTTTAAGGATAGCCTGTTTCACCAAAGCATAATTCTTATTATCAGGATACATCGACGCATATATACGATCTGTGCCTTACCGCGCAAAGCACTCTGCATGAGGATAGTCCATTTATCTGCTGGCCAGCCGCAACTGCCAGCTATGTCCTCAAATAATAAAAAAAAAACGATCGACGTCCCTTTCCAAAAAAAACGGAACCATGCTTTTCTGCCTAGCCATATCAAAACCCGGCTCCCGATGCACATGTAAAGCACCAGCACCACCCGCATTACGCATTGCCATCTCCCGGTCATATGCTGCCTGGGCGCGTACCTCCTGTGCCACCTCAATAGCTTCCTGGGCCTGGGCAGCAGCTGCTCTACCCTCACGCTCTGCCCTGGCTGCAGCTGCTGTACCCTCACGCTCTGCCCTGGCTGCAGCTGCTACTGCAGCTGCTCTCCTCACCTCACTAGCTTCAATAGCCTCCCGTTCAGCTGCTTTGTCCTCACGGTCTGCCTTGTTAATAGCTGCAAGCTCACGCGCTGTCCTAAGCTCCTCATCTCGCCCACGCGGCAGCTCAAAGCATTCTCCCTCCTCCTCCAGAGTTCTACCTGCAGCCACACCAAAAACCTTCAGTGTACTCAGTTCCTCAATTAATTGACCTAACAAGTTCTTCTTTTTCTGGCCTGCATCGAGGTCTATTGAAAACCTAGTTGCTACCTGTATTAACTCATCCTTTGAACATTTCTTTACTTTAGCCAGTGTTGGCTCTTCAACAAAGTCCTCAATGTCCAACGTCATTTTCTACTATCCTCAGTAAACGACAACAAATGAATACAACAATATTAATGAATTAATTAATTAATCAACCAATTAATTAATTACCAATACTACAATTAATCCACAATAAGAGATATAGTTCAATATCCTAAACACAAGCAACTCACCCACCGTTCCTACGACCTGGGGTTGAATGTTACATTCAAGCCTAAAATATGGCTCGTGAAGGCCTTGAATGCAACGTGGTGGACACAGGACACTGGACAAGAGTTATCAAAAATAACTATTTATTTACAACTAACTAAATGGACAAAAAGAGTGGGAGCTGGGTGTTCCAGACTCCAATTTCCCTGTATCCACAAAAAGGTGTAGCACGTAATTAAATGACAGTGATTTAAGATACACGGCACAACACAGCACGCAATTAAACTCACAAGCAGTAGTTCAAAACACACGGCATTTTATGTTAGCACGCAAAACAAATCACACTGTATTTAAGACACACGGCATAACACATAATGGATCAAAAGGTCAAGCTCAATAATGCATACAGATCCTATACTAGAGAATCACTACTAACCACACACAGATCCTATACTAGATAATTACAGCAGACACTGCTACTGGACACTAGCTACAGGCCTCTGCTGAGATGAACCACCCACAAGACTAACCCTGTGGTAGACATTTATCCCAAAATACTGGAACAAACGCTCTTCAGTAACACAAACCAAGTGAGGCAAAACCCCTTGTGTTACACTCAACAAACAAATTCAACAAACAAATTCAAATAATTCAAACAGGTGCTCCATACAATCTGATTTGACTCACAAATAGCTTCTAAAACCTACACTGCAGTCAAAAGAAGGACTGCTAGGCCCACCACATGTCTAATCTAACAAAAACACTTACATCAGGTCCTAACACACTAATTACATTCTCCGGCCCCCTAACCTACCTATACTGAAAGCTAATGCACTGTAGACCTAGCTTTCTTCAACCACCCCTGCTACCAGCCAAAGATCATATACCAATCCATTCAATGACCGCCCCAGGAGTACGTGGTACACAGGACGCTAACAACAGCCAGAAAACAATGAATTTACCTACCTGTGGTGTCCACTAAACTAAATATTTTAAGCATACCAGTAGTCAAATCAAATTATAAATTAAGAGCATACTTACCTGTTTGAAGACCGGCTAGAGCCCCCATGTTACATTCAAGCCTAAAATATGGCTCGTGAAGGCCTTGCATGCAACGTGGTGGACACAGGACACTGGACAAGAGTTATCAAAAATAATTATTTATTTACAACTAACTAAATGGACAAAAAGAGTGGGAGCTGGGTGTTCCAGACTCCAAAGTTCAATAACAAAACTAATAGGCAAAAAGGAAAAACAAGCCGAATGTACAACAGGCAGTGAGAGCAGGTGAGACGCTGGAGAGCTGAGACATCT
The DNA here is from genome assembly GCF_963971535.1 of Notolepis coatsorum. Classification (NCBI taxonomy): domain Eukaryota; kingdom Metazoa; phylum Chordata; class Actinopteri; order Aulopiformes; family Paralepididae; genus Notolepis; species Notolepis coatsorum. Next base: position 100,193,942 of record NC_140176.1, read on the forward strand.
CTTGTGAAGTGGGGAGACTTGACTGCTGCCTGCACTCTGCATTTGTAGGGCGTGGTGCCTCATCACCACACCTGTGATCAATTAAAAAGCGGCCATTTTAAACACAAGCAAACACAGGAAGAAACAGTGTGTCAATCAAACCACCAATTAGTGACAGCACACTTAACCACAATGTGAATATGCACCACAGACAGTAAGTATCCCTCCACCATGTGAAAGTAATACGTAACAACTACCGACATCCAGGATGTAGCTGGTAAAGACAACCAGGTGGCAGACTGCCTCTCCCGGGCGCGCGTCAGCCCTGTGCACCTGGGCATCGACTATGCTGCCATGGCTGCTGACCAGCTCACCGACTCAGACCTTCAGGCGTTCAGGACGGCTGTGACAGGACTTTGACTTGAGGATGTGGTGTTTCACGACAGCGGCGCCACGCTCCTCTGTGACATCTCCACTGGCCAGCCCCGACCCATGGTTCCAACTGACTGGCGCCACCGGGTATTTGACACCATTCATGCCCTTTCACACCCTGGGGTAAAGGCGTCGGTCAAGTTGGTAGGGGCCAAGTTCGTCTGGCCGGGCCTTAGGAAGGACGTCAAAGTATGGGCGGCCTCCTGTGTGGCGTGCCAGCATGCCAAGGTACATCGTCACACTAAGGCCCCCCTGGAGCCGTTTCTCATTCCAGAGAGGCGGTTTGACCATGTCCACGTGGACCTGGTGGACCCACTTCCCCCGTCTCAGGGTTTCACACACCTCCTCACTATGGTGGACAGGACCACCAGGTGGCCGGAGGTTGTTCCCCTGTCATCAACAACGGCTGCGGAGGTGGCTCGGGCGTTTATTTTCGGCTGGGTCACTCGGTTTGGCACGCCATTGGACCTGACTTCGGACAGGGGATCCCGGTTCACTTCTGAGCTGTGGAGCACCGTGGCTGAGAGACTTGGGGTGAAACTCCATCGTACCACAGCATACAACCCAATGGCCAACGGCATGTGTGAGCGTTTTCACAGATCCATGAAGACCGCTCTCCGGGCCACGCTCACAGACGGCAACTGGGTCGACCGTCTTCCGTGGGTCATGTTGGGCCTGCGTACTGCCCCTAAGGAAGACCTGCAGGCCTCTTCAGCCGAATTGGTTTTTGGTCAACCGCTGAGGGTCCCAGGGGAGTTCCTTCCTGGTTCCTCTGCCCCTTGGTCCACTACAGCTCACCGATCTGCCTTCCAGGACGCAGCGAGGGTGTTTGCCCCAGTTCCCACACATCACTGCCTTCCCCAGTCCTACATTCCTAAGGACCTGATGACTGCGAGGTATGTGTTCATCCGTCATGATGCCCACCGTTCTCCACTGCAGGCTCCCTATGACGGGCCCTTCCGCGTCCTCGAGCCGGGCCCCAAGTACTTTGTGGTGGACATGGGGGGGAATAAGGAGCAGATCTCAGTCGATCGTCTTAAGCCTGCTCATGTGGTCCCAAACGGGCCAGTGGAGCTGGCTCAGCCCCGGCGCCGGCCACCCAAGTCTTCCCCTGTCCCATGCCCTCCGAGCACTGCCACTGGCTAACATGAGCTAGCGTTAGCTATCAGACCCTGTTAGCTCAAAGCTCCTCTTTCAACTTAACAAGCATTAAACAAAATGGCCCAGTCATCTATTCACCTTTGTTTAATACACACAGCGTTGTCTCTAATGTTATCTAACTACTGATAGCTCCCGATATCATCAGTTTGGTGCTGGCTAACTAGCGTGAGCTAACGTTAGCTTCTAGCCACAATGCTATACTGTTATAATGGCATATTGCATTGACGTTAGCATGCAGCTAACAATGTAGCTACCGATCTTTTTTTAGACTAAACTATCCGCTCTTGGTGGTCACTTGTGTTGATGTTAGTTTTGTTTCATCAACAAATGACAGGCAGAACACACAGTGAATGTATCCGTTTTGTTTATTGCACTTTTATTAGACTTTGCTGAAAAATAATTGCTGCATTGGGTAAAATAGGCAAAGATGGTGGCGCCCATAGGCGCCCGCCTTGTTGACAGTTTCTTTGCAGGAAGTGTATTGGCACATTCAAGTTCTGATTGGTTGAAATTGCCTTCATGTTCGCCACCTACTGCCACCTACTGCTTTGGCAGTGTACTACATCACTGTGCTCAGGTGACAAAAACGAAAGTGTGACTCGCCTCTGCTACGTTGCGGCGAAACTCATCTGACAATGAAACGAAAACGAAACTAAGGTGTAACCGGCGCCTAAGTGGTGGACTTCCGGAGGGGCAAGAAGAGGCCCCCCCCCCGATTCCCATCACCATCCGAGGGGAGGAGGTGGAGGTGGTGGAGTCATATAAGTTCCTTGGGGTACACCTGAACAATAAACTGGACTGGTCGGACAACACAGAGGCCCTCTACAGGAAGGGACAGAGCAGACTGTTCTTCCTGAGTCCTTCAATGTTTGCAATAGACTGCTGCAGTCATTCTACCAGTCTGTAGTGGCCAGCGTCCTCTTCTATGCTGTGGCATGCTGGGGGGTCTACACCAACTCGAGGGACACCAACAAACTGAACAAGCTGGTGAGGACGGCTAGCTCCGTGGTGGGAGTCGAGCTGGTCAGACTAGAGGTGGTGGCAGAGAGGGGGATGAGAAGGAAGCTGGCTGCTATCCTGGATAATCCCTCCCACCCCCTCTACAATGAGCTAGTCAAGATGAGAAGCATGTTCAGTCACAGACTCATACCCCCCCCCCCGACACTCAACTAACCGCCTCGGCCAGTCCTTCATACCAGCGGCCATCAGGCTCCACAACAGTGGGCAGGGACTGCTGCCAGACATCCAACTACAACTACTAGGAACCTAAAAGGACAATAACACTACCTTATGCATAATGCACCTTATGTGAATACTGTATATTTCAGTTAGTTAGTTAGTTAATTATATTGATTTGTTATATTGTTTACACTGCTTGTTTGTACTACCTGTACACCCCCCCCTCCCCCATGCTGCTGCTATGATGCCTGAATTTCCCCAAGGGGATCAATAAAAGAATATCTTATCTTAAATAGAATTCCACTGGTGAAATTGATCGTAGCTTTCACTCACCACGCTACCTGTTGTTTATATCACAATGTAATAATATCCTGACGCACCAGTCTCTCTCTGCCTCCAGTCATTGAACTCCATTCAACACCAGTCTCTCTCTGCCTGAACCCAACTCCATTCAACACCAGTCTCTCTCTGCCTGAACCCAACTCCATTCAACACCAGTCTCTCTCTGCCTGAACCCAACTCCATTCAACACCAGTCTCTCTCTGCCTGAACCCAACTCCATTCAACACCAGTCTCTCTCTGCCTGAACCCAACTCCATTCAACACCAGTCTCTCTCTGCCTGAACCCAACTTCATTCAACCTGAACCCAGAGAGAGAGACAAAACAACTGACAGATTACAACTTGTCCAAAATACGAGAGCCAGAATTTTAACTAGAACTAAGATGAGGGAACATATTACTCCAGTTTTAGCTTCACTGCATTGGCTCCCGGTTGTTTTTAGGATTGATTTTAAAATGCTCTTGCTTGTTTTTAAAGCTCTTAATGGTCTGGCACCGTCCTACCTCTGCGACTGCCTACATAGATATGTTCCAAACCGCCCCCTCAGGTCCTCTAGTGCGGACCTGCTCGAGGTGCCTACAATGAAATATAAAAAATATGGCGAAGCAGCTTTTTGTTTCTATGAATTTATTGTCACAATGCTGCTGCAGCACAGAATGAAATCCTCTCTCCACAATTCAGCAGCAGCAGCAACAACAATAGGACAGGATAGAAATGAATGAAATAGAATAAAAGTAGAATAAAGATAAAATGGGATGGAATAAAAATATAAATAGCATCGAATAGCAGCTAGGCACGACAATAGAGTAGCCTAAGTTTACTATATTATACAATGGTACAATAGTCACAGTATATCTTGTAGGGGTGTAACGGTACGTGTATTCGTCCCGCGACTTCCCGGTACGGACGTCACGGTTTCGTACATCCAGCCACACGACGAATACGTCTCATACGACACTACTGTAGGTGAAACTAGGGTTGCACATTTTAGAAATGTATGCTCAATAACTTTACTTTACTTTACACTGGCTTACTTTGATCTTTAATGTTGTATATTAAGCTTGTATTGCCAAATTTATATGATGAATAAAATGTTGAAGCTTGTAAAGACATGATGACAAGCGCTTTTTGACTACAGATGTCCCTAAAACAAAACCATGAATGAATGATATGTTAGTAACACAGCAGGGTAATTACAATAGGCTGAAAATGTTCAGCCCAATAATGTTAACCCTCGAGTCACCCTTGTCGCAGTTCTGGTCAAATGGGTTAGGGTTAGGGTTTTCTTCACGTGTGTTTGTGGATAGCGTTGGCTAGATTTTATGTATATGCCAAAAAAGTAGCTCAGTATCACATCTTGGACTCACATTACAATAATCCATGTTTGTTTTTAAAAGCAATCACTATTAAGCGCATGAACAACGAGTGTCACACCTTTCACCCTAGTCGCAGAACTGGACAGGTTAGGGTTAGAGTTAGGGTAACCCTAACCCCCTAACCCTAACCCTAACCCCAACCCTAACCCCAACCCTAACCCTAATTTAAGAAATGGTTAAAATCCTGTAAATGAATAAATATTCTATATGTATGGTGAGGACTGAAGTTAATAATGATATTCATGAAAGAAAATTGGCACAATACATGAAAAATATATGTTTTACTGAGATCGCTAGGGAGACAGGTAGTGGGTTTTTTAAAGGTTGACTCGAGGGTTAACCAATGGAAAGACAAACACACACCAACTTTCTCCCACAGACTTTCAGTCACAGCTGATCCGAGAAAAAAACGACTAACGCACTACATACTTTTCTGATCATCTGAGCTCCTCTCCAATGGAGCTGCTGCTGTGTTTAAATCCAAAATATTGATAAATCCTCTGCCATTGTTATGTAACATGTCAGCTCTTCTCTAGAGTCTTCTTTCTCTGCTTCACGTGAAGTTAAATCTACTCTAGAAGTGAAACTGAAACTTAAAAAATACGGTGGGGGGTGGGGGCGGTAGGAGATTAATTTTCTCAGTGGATTCCTGAACACAGAATGACACTGATATCACTGACTGACTACCGCGGCAAGCCTAGGTGGAACTAAGTATTAACTTAATACAAAATAATTATATTTAATAATAATAATCATTATAATAATAATTATAAATATATAATAATAATTATAAATATAATTTTCCCGTTGTACCGAACTCGTACCGAACCTTGACCCCAAAAAAAATAGCTCTGCATTGTAATACAGTGGTCATCACAGCGAGTCAGTTGTGTAAGTGTAAAGTGCAGTGTGTGTGTGTGTGTGTGTGCGCGTGTGTGTGCACGTGCATGTGTGTGTACACGTAGGCCTGGCCTTGTCACTATGTGCATGTGTGTACATGTGGATGACTTGCACATGTGTGTGTGTGTGTTG
>NC_140176.1:100201941-100207424 GCF_963971535.1 Notolepis coatsorum
CCGGTGATAAGCGCTTGGCTGAGCACAGCTCTCCAGTTCTCTTGTTTCTTCCGTGTCGCTGCCACGCGGTAGAGGCACCCAGACTTGTGCCCCTGTACCTGAGGCAGGACGTCCTGTACAGAGAACACAGGTCCTCTGGGGAAAGGGCTGTATGGGAATGTCCCTCCTGCATGCCGTAAACAAACGATAAACTGACGTGACGATAAAGAACAGTCAGGTAGAGCAGTCGTCTGGTAATCCGGAGGTTCCCGTTTCGATTCCCGCTCCTCCCGGGCAGCGTGTCGAAGTGTCCTTGAGCAAAAAAAACCGAACTGCTCCCGATGAGCAGGTTGGCACCTTACATGGTCGCTGCTGCTGTCGGTGTGTGAATGTGTGAGTGAATGTGAGTGAATGTGTGTGTGTATGTGTGAGTGAATGTGTGAGTGAATGTGTGTGTGAATGTGTGAGTGAATTTGTGTGTGTATGTGTGAGTGAATGTGTGTGTGAATGTGTGAGTGAATGTGTGAGTGAGTGTGTGAGTGAACGTGTGAGTGAACGTGTGAGTGAATGTGAGTGAACGTGTGAGTGAATGTGAGTGAACGTGTGAGTGAATGTGAGTGAATGTGTGAGTGAATGTGTGAGTGAATGTGTGAGTGAACGTGTGAGTGAACGTGTGAGTGAACGTGTGTGTGAACGTGTGAGTGAATGTGTGAGTGAAGGTGAGTGAATGTGTGAGTGAATGTGTGAGTGAATGTGTGAGTGAATGTGTGAGTGAATGTGTGAGTGAATGTGTGAGTGAATGTGTGAGTGAATGTGAGTGAATGTGTGAGTGAATGTGTGAGTGAATGTGTGAGTGGATGTGTGAGTGGATGTGTGAGTGAATGTGTGAGTGAATGTGTGAGTGAATGTGTGAGTGAATGTGTGAGTGAATGTGTGAGTGAATGTGTGAGTGAATGTGTGAGTGAATGTGTGAGTGAACGGGTAAATATGTGAAGAACAAATTGTAAAGCGCTTTGTAAAAAACTAAAAGCTGTTATATAAATGCACCATATACCATTTAACCACAATCATGAGCTCTGCTTCCCTCCTCAGCTCAGCTGCAACCGCTGATGTACATATAATATACTGTAATAGTATTATAATAATAACAATATTATACATACATATAATATCAGTATTAACTAAATGTGTGAAAACTGTGATTTCCTGGGAAATACATGTACATGTGTCGGTACACAGTAAAATTTGCAGAGTAAATTTTACTCAAACTGAGTACATTTGACTCAAACTGAGTAAAACTAGCCTAACTACTACTATAAAACTAAAAATAGCCCTAGCAGGTATAGGGAATGTACACAGTAAATTTCGCAGAGTAAATTTTACTCAAACTGTAAAACTCAGTTTGAGTCAAATGTACTCAGTTTGAGTAAAATGTACTCTGCGAAATTTACATTCCCTATACCTGCTAGGGCTATGAGACCCTCATCTGCACCTCTGATCACACTGCCTACTTGCTCATATTGTAACGTTTGGAGTTCGCTCTCCTCAGGGAGCAAACCTCTAGCGTTACCTGGTGGGTAATTGCCCTGTCTACCTGTCCTAACTACACTCATTGGTAACTGGTGTGACTCGTTAAATGTCTCCTTATATTCTCCTTATATTCTCTCCTGTGTCACACAAACACCGCCAGTCGATCACTGAAACTGTCCGTGAGTATACCTACATGTTTAGTCTTATCGCTCCTTGCCACGCCCCTTGTTCGTGATGTGTTTGAATCGCCGTGCCACTTTGATTGCCGATTGAATTTCGTTGTTGAGAGATTATCTTATCATAATGTATATGCAGCACCGTCGTTTGACGTAATGACTATTTAGCGTGTTTTGGAGACCTTGCTTTCGCCCCTTTGTTTTCCCCGATTACTGTGTTGAGTATCCTATGTATTGTGATTCATATTCAGCGTGTTTTGGAGAGGGATATTTCAGCCCTTTTGTTGATCACCATCGTGTGCGCGTTCGTTCAGCTACTCTAATTAAAGAGGTAGTGCCTTATTTGAAAATCAACATCTGCTTCTCGTCGTATCTGTTCTGTACTGCACCTGGGTCCAACACACCTACCAAACCGTAACACATGCGTATACTCAGAGTTAATTATACTGTTTACACAGCCTATTTTTACTAAATCTGTACTATAATTGTATTGCCTGTATTTATGTCTTCTACTATTACCCTGCCCATACCTGTACCTCCCCTCCCCCCTCCCCCATGCTGCTATGATGCCTGCATTTCCCCAAGGGGATCAATAAAAGGAATATCTTATCTTTGGGTAAATGGGAGAGGCAGCCAGGCAAGGATCCTTTCATTAACCTCCGCAGACACATCCACGGCACAATGATTTAGTTCTGGAATGAATAATTCATTCAGATCACGACACGAACCTCCAAAAGGTTTGCTGTATTTCAGCAAGTGATTTCTACGTTACGTTCGGGTTTCGGTGTGACGTCTCCAGTGTGAATAAAGGGATAGTTCTTGTATTTTTGGAACCCTAGGCCTATTTTTGCTGCTTACCAACGAGGTTGTTGACTTGCTTGGCTTCCTGTCTCAGCTTGACCCCATTGACCTTGGTACTACTGTACATCCGGCTGGTTAGCCACCAACCAGAGCTTGACCCCATTGACTTTGCATTCTTAGGGACCTGCACTGGCTCCCCATTGCTGCACAAATCCGCTTCAAGGCCCTCGACCTAGCATACCCTACGGCCTACGCTCTGCCCACTCCTATCCGAGCTCCGGGAGGGTCATCAAAGAGAAGCCGCCTATTCTCAGTCCTTGCCCCACAATGGTGGAATAAACTACCCACCCCAGTTAGGACAGCCGAAACCCGTCTAATGACTAAAGACGCACTTCTTCAACCTTTATCTGAAATAAATAATAATAATAAAAAAAAAAGATAAATCTAACCCTAACTAACCTTACTGTCATGCACTTGTCCCAATAAACTAACCTACACTGTAGCACTCAACACTTTGATGAACATTGTTACTCAGCTGATAGAGTTGTGCCCTTCCTGCTGACTTGTCGTACAGAACTTGTAAGTGACTAAATGTAAATGTAAGAGCAAGTTTGGGTTTTAATTGGTTAAACGCTGAAACCGTTGGTCTCAGTGACTGATCTGGGGTTATGTTTTATCGATTGTTTTTGTTCAATTGCATAGTAAATGTGTTCTGCCCTCATCAACAACAGAGGCTGGACTGTGACCGGAAAAGAAACGGAGAGAACCCGGTTTACAGAGGAATCGATGCCAATGCGATGAAAGTGACCTTGCTGTCGCCACCTCTCCACCACACACAGCCAGACCACAACCTGTATAGTCAAATGCACGCATCCAAGAGTTAATAATAATCTGTATTAGGGATGGGACTTTCTAGCAAAAGTGATATTCGAAAATCGCTGGTTCTTAATATCGAATATTCGACCCCCCCCCCCCCCCCCAACAAAAAAAAATAAATTATAATAAAAAAAAGTATAATATTTTTTTATTAAAAATATATTGTTATTTTTTGTAATGTTCAGTTTCAGTTAAATTCAGTTATTCTTTTTAATAGATTGGATAATTAAAATCAAAGGGTATTGCACATAAATAGGCACTTCTATCAACAGGTTTTAATAAACAAACAGAAACAGTAGCATGTGCATCTTTTAGATCAATTAGGCTATGAAAATTAGGCTGCCTCTAAATATAAAAACTGTAATGAAATAAGAATGGTTTGCTTAAATTTTTTTTAATTTTTTATTATAAAATTCTTTATTTTAATTTAATTTTTTTAATTTTAAATTTTCTGACATGAAAATGTAGATGTAGATATGGCATTGAATATTCGAATTTTCGGTACCATCCCTAATCTGTATAGTCAAATCCATGCCTCCAAGAGTTAATAACAATCTGTAGTCAAAGTCATGTCTCCAAGAGTTAATAACAACCTGTATAATCAAAGTCCTGTCTCCTAGAGTTAATAACAACCTGTATAATCAAAGTCCTGCCTCCAAGAGTTAATAACAATCTGTATAGTCAAAGTCCTGTCTCCTAGAGTTAATAACAACCTGTAGTCAAAGTCCTGTCTCCTAGAGTTAATAACAACCTGTAGTCAAAGTCATGTCTCCTAGAGTTAATAACAACCTGTATAGTCAAAGTCCTGCCTCCAAGAGTTAATAACAACCTGTATAGTCAAAGTCCTGTCTCCTATAGTTAATAACAACCTGTATAGTCAAAGTCCTGTCTCCAATAGTTAATAACAACCTGTATAGTCAAAGTCCTGTCTCCAATAGTTAATAACAACCTGTATAATCAAAGTCCTGTCTCCTAGAGTTAATAACAACCTGTATAGTCAAAGTCCTGTCTCCAATAGTTAATAACAACCTGTATAGTCAAAGTCCTGTCTCCTAGAGTTAATAACAACCTGTATAGTCAAAGTCCTGTCTCCTAGAGTTAATAACAACCTGTATAGTCAAAGTCCTGTCTCCTAGAGTTAATAACAATCTGTATAGTCAAAGTCATGTCTCCTAGAGGAGTATTTGAGTGGAGGGGATCTTTAAGTAAAAATCCTGAGCAGGCAGCATGTGGCAAATATGAGTTTGTTGTACGGCTATATACACAAGGTATGTCTCGAGGCTGGACACGTGTGACCGGACGGATCCCCAGACGCTCTGAACGTGACGTTAGCCACCTCTCCTCCGCCACACAGCCGGGCGAGGCAGGCGAGGCTTACCGTATCTACAGTACACACGTTGCTTCTTCACTTCAAGTACCTTTCATAACAACACCTCAATATCGTTCGGTAGGAGTTCAGTCTTCGCTCTCTCTCTCCCTTTTGACCGTACGGTCTAAGAATAGCCCTGGCACTAATATTCTGTATCAACACACGGTTCAAAGCAGCACAGACACTTGGAATGAAATGAAATCCATTGTATAAAGAGCTACTGCTTTCTCTCTCTCTCTCTCTCTCTCTCTCTCTCTCTCTCTCTCTCTCTCTCTCTCTCTCTCTCTCTCTCTCTTTCATAGGAGCTCGTCTGATTCGTTCAGCCAGTAATGCGGCTCGCTTCCCACTGATCACAGGTACCTTATACATATGCATGCGTTCGGTATTGATATGTTCCTTCAACGTGTAATCTCCAATCATGGGGATTGTCTCACTTTGATTGTAGGACAATCAAATAGCTGAAGGAACGTCCTTGGGCGCCGACATGAGAAGAGCGAGCGAGAGAGAGGGAGAGGGGTAGAGAGAGAGAGAGGGGGGAGAGAGAGGGGGAGAGAGAGATAGAGAGAGAGAGAGCGAGAGAGGGAGGGGGAGAGAGAGAGGGGGGGAGAGCGAGAGGGGGAGAGAGAGAGGGGGAGATAGAGGGGGGAGGAGAGAGAGACAGACACACAGAGAGAGAGGGAGAGAAAGAGAGACAGCAAGAGAGAGGGAGATAGAGAGAGAGAGAACAAGAGAGAGACACAGAGAAAGAGAGG
>NC_140176.1:100207624-100220124 GCF_963971535.1 Notolepis coatsorum
TGAGAGAGGGAGGGTGAGAGAGGGAGGGGGGTGAGAGAGGAGGGTGAGATAGGGAGGGGGGTGAGAGAGGGAGGGGGGTGAGAGAGGGAGGGTGAGAGAGGGAGGGTGAGATAGGGAGGATATGGAGGAGGGTGAGAGAGGGAGGAGGGTGAGAGAGGGAGGAGGGTGAGAGAGGGGTGAGAGAGGGAGGAGGGTGAGAGAGGGAGGAGGGTGAGAGAGGGAGGGGGGTGTGAGAGGGAGGAGGGTGAGAGATGGATGAGGGTGAGAGAGGAGGAGGTGAGAGAGGGAGGTGAGAGAGGATGCGGGTGGGAGAGGGAGGAGGTAAGAGAGGGAGGAGGGTAGAGAGACGGGATGGGGGGTGAGAGGGAGGAGGGTGGAAGAGGGAGGAGGGTGAGAGAGGAGGAGGGTGGAGAAGGAGGGGGTGAGAGGGAGGAGGGTGGAGATAGGGAGGGGGGTGAGAGAGGGAGGAGGGTGAGAGAGGAAGGAGGGTGAGAGAGGGAGGATGGTGAGAGAGGGAGGAGGGTGAGAGAGGGATGATGGTGAGAGAGGGAGGAGGGGAGGAGAGAGGGAGGGGGTGAGAGAGGGAGGAGGGTGATAGAGGGATGATGGTGAGAGAGGGAGGAGGGTGAGAGAGGGAGGGGGGTGAGAGAGGGAGGAGGGTGCAGAGAGGGAGGAGGGTGAGAGAGGGAGGGGGGTGAGAGAGGGAGGATGGTGAAGAGAGGGAGGAGGGTGAGATAGGGAGGGTGAGATAGGGAGGGGGGTGAGAGAGGGATGAGGGTGAGATAGGGAGGGTGACGATAGGAGGGGGTGCGAGGGGAGGGGGTGAGGGGAGGATGAGTGAGAGAGGGAGGATGGTGAGAGAGGAGGGTTGAGAGAGGGAGGAGGGTGGAGAGGGAGGGGGGTGAGAGAGGGAGGGGGGTGATACAGGGAGGAGGGTAGAGAGAGGGAGGGGGGTGAGAGAGGAGGATGGTGAGAGAGGGAGGGTGAGAGGGAGGAGGGGTGATAGAGGGAGGGGGGGTGAGAGAGGGAGGAGGGGGAGAGAGGGAGGAGGGTTGAGAGGGGGGGTGAGAGGGAGGGGGGGAGATTCGGCGTGTTGAGCGAGGGAGTGGGGGTGAGAGAGTGAGAGGGTGCGGAGTTGCTGAGAGGGAGGAAGGTGATAGAGGGAGGTTGAGAGGGAGGAGGGTGTGAGAGGGATGGTGAGATAGGGAGGTGGAGTCGAGAGCGGAGGGTGAGAGAGGGAGGGGAGTGATATAGGGAGGGGGGTGAGAGAGGGAGGGTGAGAGAGGGAGGGGGTGAGAGAGGAGGGTGAGAGAGGGAGGGGGGTGAGAGAGGAGGGTGAGATAGGGAGGGGAGGTGAGAGAGGGAGGGGGTGAGAGAGGGAGGGTGAGAGAGGGAGGGTGAGATAGGGAGGATAAGGAGGAGTGGTAGAGAGGTGAGGAGAGGGAGGGTGAAGTGGGGTGAGAGAGGGAGGGGTGAGAGAGGGAGGAGGTGTCGAGTTGGAGGGGGTGTGAGAGGGAGGAGGCGTGATGAGATGCTGGGTCGAGAGGGAGGAGGGTGCGAGAGGGAGGAGGGTGAGAGAGGGATGCGGGTGGGAGAGGGATGAGGGTAGAGAGGAGGAGGGTGAGAGAGGGAATGGGGGGTGAGAGGGAGGAGGGTGGAAGGAGGGAGGGAGAGTGAGAGGGAGGAGGGTGGGAGAGGGAGGGGTGAGAGGGAGGAGGGTGGGAGATAGGGAGGGGGGTGAGAGAGGAGGAGGGTGGAGAGATGAAGGAGGGTGAGGTGCGGGTTTGAGAGGAGGAGGGTGAGAGAGGGAGGAGGGTGAGAGAGGGATGGGGGTGGAGAGGGAGGAGGTGTCTCTTGAGAGAGGGATGGGGTGCGGTGAGGGGGTGAGAGGGAGGAGGGTGGAGATAGGGGGGGGTGTGAGAGGGTGGAGGGTGGAGATGGAGGGGCGTGAGAGGAGGGAGGGTGGAGAGGGAGGGGTGTGAGAGAGGGTGGAGGGTGAGATAGGGCGGGGGTGAGGAGAGGGAGGAGGGATGGGAGAGGGAGGGGGGTGAGACGGGGGAGGAGGGTGGGTAGAGGGAGGAGGGTGGGAGAGGGAGGGGGGTGAGAGGGAGGGGGTGTGGGCAGAGAGAGGAGGAGGGTGGGAGAGAGGGAGGGGGGTGAGAGGGGAGGGGGTGGGATAGGAAGGAGGGTGGGAAGGGAGGGGGTGCGAGGGAGGGGGTGCTAATAATTAAGCACTCTTTTATCACTACATTTATAAAATGAAGCATATTTAGCCTAAATATGTTGCCACAGAACATTTTCTAGAAATATTAAAAAATGTTACTTGCCAATGCCCGGACCACACTGTCACCTCCCAATGACCCCACTTTGGGTCACGCCCCGTAGTTTTGAGAACCGCTGATCTAGATGAAGTACTACCTCTGTCCCGTTGCCCGGTCACAAACTATACGGTCTGTTCTTATACAAATTCATGAAACATGCTATATTATATCTCCCTAAATATGGCCGTATTATAATCACTGTAGTAGAGCGGGTTGCCCCGCGGTTCACCTCGTTTATCTCCGGGTCCATAAAATCACTTGACGGCTGAAATACGGCCGGGGCTTATACAGGTTTGCCTGATAGGGGTGTGATAGGTTAGCCATTATCTCAAAGATGAGGGCATAATTCAGGAATTAGAACGCGGCCCATAAGCCATTGGTATAATGGTGTGTATTCCAATATGGCCCAGTGAAATCAATAATGCATAGGCTAATGTGCATGCAAGACTACAGATGAGGATGGAGGGGGGGAGGAGGGGGGGGGTGACATCATAACCGCGTGATGAATGTAAACGATGAAATGTAAAGTTCAACAGAAAACATTTGCAATCCATTTGCAGACTGACCCCCTGCAATTTTTTTTTTTTTAAATGAATCTGCCACATTAATTATTCATTTAGTTTAAATTTGAATTATTCAGCACACGCCATCGCTTCAAATGTCACGGCAACATAAGCACATTATTCACAGGCGATAGTGAGTGAGAGAGCGGCCTGAGCGGCTCACGTACTGTAACGTTTGGGGTTTGGCTCTCACCTGGGAGCAAAACGCCCTGGCGTCGCCCAGTGGTGATGACCTGTCTCTCTGCCCTGTTTGCCCTGATTGGTACCTGGTGTGTATAGTTTACTCTGCTTTATATGTCCTCCTTGTTTGCTATTCAGATTGTCAGTCGTTCACTGATCATTACCGTGAGTACACTTGCCAGAAGAAGCATTTATCGCTTCCGTAATTATAAAAAGATATCCTATCCTATCATGTTTTTGTATTTTGTATTTATTGGTTTAAAATACAGAGACAGTGCATATTAAGGAACATTTTACAGTAAATATGCCGGTTTAGCCAGGTGTGGGCTGCTCTCACGGAAAAGGCTGCCTGACCAAAAGCAGACCTCCTGTTTGGGACTACAGTCCCCTCTGACTACAGACCTGGGCCCTCATTCATCAACGTGTGCGTAGAACATGTTCTATTTCCACACGTAAGCACAGAATTTAGAATGAGTGTACGCACAGGAAAGTCGGGATTCATCAACCGTGCGTACGCAGGTCCTATGCTCCTCCGTGTTGATGAATACCACTTTGTTCTACCGTCAATGCTCGTGCATGATTATCCATATATGGTCATGAAAGTGAGGAAACACCCCCCATGGGATGTGAAATAATGGACTGACCCGAGCGGAACTCTGAGAAACTTCACGGAGATTGTTCAATGTTCACTGCTGTCGAACCAAGAAGACACTATCGCGTATTATGGGATAAATAAAAGGCGGACTTGTAAACGGTGATGTCAGATATCAACGGCTCCCTAAGACCATTGCTGCAATTTTGCCTGGACAGCTCAAAATACTAATAAAGACCGTTCGTTGACCACTGTTTGGCGTTGGTTGTGTGTCATTATAACCGTGCTGTAATATGAATGCCTTTATTAGTTGTGTTCGATTGGCTATATGATTTCTAGAGGCATACTACAATCTATTTTCATGTCAGTATTGGGTAGCCTATATAAACAATAATACGAGAGCATATACAAGAACAATGAATCTTACTGCCATGTATGATGTAGCAGATATGCCATGTGTAGCCTGCCTATATGTGATCAATACAAACATGAACTTGAATTCCATCATGTCTGTGTGCGGGTCACTGCGGGAACTCACAAGGCTGTTGTCACAATGTAAATAAGAACGTGCACTGAAAAGTTACAGTATGTAGTTGGTTGATTATTTGTATGACAGTCAGTAAACCCTTGCAAAAAGTATCCGTTTTATTTAATGAATTGAAAACATTCAGCATCGCCTTCCTCCCGGCATCCAGCAATAACATGTATCAGGCAAATGCGCATCGCAACATTGACTGAGTGGAATCCCTTTCTATTCACATAACTGCATTTGTGATGGAGCTTTGACAGCTACAGTAACAGTCTATTGCTCGATCCATCTCCAATATCACGATGGACCGTGCCGGTGGCAAAGACCCGAGGGTGGAGAGGATCTTGAATGAATTCCATCATCATATATATATGTTGTGTGTCTGTCCACTATGTTTGTTACTTTGTTATTCCCCCCCCCCCCCCCCCCTATCTATGTAAAGCGACCTTGGGTCTCTTGAAAGGCGCTATATAAAATGAAGCTATTATTATTATTATTGTTATTATTATTATCATCACATCTGTGCGGGAGCTCACAAATAGACT
The DNA here is from genome assembly GCF_963971535.1 of Notolepis coatsorum. Taxonomy (NCBI): domain Eukaryota; kingdom Metazoa; phylum Chordata; class Actinopteri; order Aulopiformes; family Paralepididae; genus Notolepis; species Notolepis coatsorum. The sequence goes on from NC_140176.1 coordinate 100,212,355, forward strand.
GTTAGTCTCAGTGAAGTTTCAACGGAGGTCATCTATTCTAACCAACAAATTGAAGTAGAAAGCATTTCGTGACCAATCTTATTTGAAAACATGACACACAAAATAATTTGCTTTTTATTTGAAACAATATCTAATCGCGTTTGGAGGTTGGTGTTTTGCGTCTGCCCCCCCGTGCCAAACAAGCAGGCCAACCTCTTGTTCGCGTGTGAGCCCGTTATAATTACACTACTGTCGCTATTTTACAATGAACTATAATGAATTACGGGTCATACAGAAGTTGAACACTAATGCACGGAAGCTTATTTCCGCCTTGAAACTAATGCAGAACTGAGGAGTGCGTATGCGTAGTAACGATATTCTACCACTGGGCGTCAGCTAAGTGTGCTCTGACATGTGCGTAGACGTAAGCACGGAGTCAAGTTCAAGTTGAAATTGATGAATCCCACTCTTTGCTTAGAAATGATCGTACGCACAGGGTAAGCACAAATCTGTGCGTAGAACACGTTGATGAATGAGGGCCCTGGTATATCTGTCAGCAGATGCTTTCTGTTTTATGAAAGCACAGAGGGGGGGGGGGCAAGCCATGTAGGATTTTATAGGTAAGGCATGCATCTTTGAATTTAACGAGATTGTCCCAGCTCAGTAGGTTCTGGTTTGTTATGCTATGACAATGGTGGTGGCTGTTTGTTTTCCTGTCAAGTACTTTCACAGCCTGATGGTAAACTATCTGTACAGATCTTAGTGTTGTACAGGAGGCTTGTGTCCAGCTAGTCAGACAGTATGTTAAATGTGACATAATAATGGCATTAAAATACAATGCTGCTGCTTTTGTTGACAGAGAGTTTCTGATGTGACGGAAGTTTGATAAGTGAAACTTTGCGTTGTTTACTACCGATTTGATTTGTTTTTTAAATGTAAGATTGGAGTCCATTTTTATCCCAAGGTATCTATATTCGGACACAACTGTCAACCTTTCTCCTCTGACATAGACATCAGGTGAGACAGTATTCATCAGCCTCTTTGTAAAAAACATGCAGTTTTTTTGGTGTTTAAATGCAGACATGAGTTAGTCAACCATTCAGTGACCGATGTCATTACCGCTGTTAACTTGTTTGCAGCTTGCTGCTTGGTTTCTCCATGGACATAAATGACCGTATCATCCGCATACATCTGGATGTCAGACTTATTGCATACAGCTCGAAGATCATTAATGTATAAACTAAACAACAGCGGCCCCAATATAGATCCCTGGGGGACACCAAAACCACAGCTAAGGGCAGAGGATAGCTCACCATTTGCCCTTACTCTCTGAGTTCTACCTTCAAGATACGACTTCATGTATGTGATGGTATTAGGGGAGAAGTTGTACCGAGAAAGCTTGGTGAGCAGGACACCATGATCCACAGTGTCGAAGGCTTTCTTAAGATCAAAAAATGCGGCTGCAACAACTCCCCCCTTATCAAGCTTAGATTTAATATTCTCTAGGATGAAGCAGATTGCAGTCTCTGTTGAATGTTTTGCCCTAAAACCAAACTGCATGGGGTGCAATCTGACGGAGCTGGTGCTAAGGTGACTTGTTAGTTGTTCTGCTGATGTGTTTCTCTGCTATTTTGGAAATAACAGGTAAAATGCTAATTGACCTATAGTTAGCTACCTCAGAGGATTTACCTGCTTTGTAGATGGGGGTTATTAAAGCTTCCTTCCATGCTCCTGGAAAAACGCCTTCACTATAGGATCTATTTATGATAGTTGCTATTGGTCCAGATACGCATTCATTAAATGTTTTTAGTAGCATAGTGTTTAGACCATACACATCCTTGACTTTGGAGTTCTTCAAGGAATTTATAATTGTTGTCACTTTTGTTACAGTGATTTCACACAGCTCAAAGACAGGCTGATTTCGATCCACTGGAGACATAGTCAGATTAGTAGGGGAGATCTGTTGCAGAGTCTGCACCGACTCTACCAAATAGGAATTAAAGCTTGTTGCAATTTGAGGTCCATCCTGTGTAATATTGCCATTCACACAGATTTCTAGGCACTTTTCCCCCCAGTGTGTTTCCCTGTCAGCTTATTCAAGTTCTCCCAGATCAATTTGGAGTTTCCCTTTGCTTGGTCAATGATATTAATAAAAAAAAATTGGCCTTTGCTTTCGTTATTTCTCTTGTCGCCTTATTTCGCAGTCCTATACATTTTAATTTATTAGTGGTCAGTTTTGATTTTATGGCTACTTTCAGTGTTGCATCACGCTCCCTCATCATTTTAAGTAAATCACCTCCTATCCATGTGTTTTTCTGTCCACATCTAGGTTTTGTTTTCCTCATAAAAGTATTCATTACACGTTGGATGGTAGACAAAAGGGCATGACAGTCAGAGTCAGCATCAGAGTAGGACAGTAACTCATTCCATTTGATCCCTTTAATTGCATTTTCAAAATTAGTTTGTTCCCCTTTAGGTATTCTAAGTTGGCTAGGCTTTCTTACCCCAGGGCTAAGATGCTTTTTGGACAGTTTCCTAACAATAAGGGTTAAATTATGGTCAGATAACCCCGTGATCATATTGAGAGTCTTAACAATTCTCTCTGGCTTATTTGTGAATATTGGGTCGATCAGTGTGCTGGAGGACTGGGTTATTCTTGTCGGTCCCTTAACTAACTGTGTCATGTCAAAGGTCTTTGTGATTAGTTTAAGAGCACTTCTGCTTGTTTTTGTCTTCCCAATTGCAGTTTATGTCACCCATTAGTAATACCTCTTTACCAAAATCACATTATTTTAGAAGTTTGTTTAATTGGTAATTTGTTTTTACTTTGGACGAGGGTGGTCTGTACAAACCAACAAGAGTGAAGGACATTTGAGGAGATAGTGTGATATTCAGTGTGATATATCATCAAGTGTTATCCTTTACTCATCCCGTTTTGGAGACTGGCTTTCTCCCATTTGTTTTTCCCTGTTTTAAGTGTTTTGTTTTCCGTATAGGGTTTTGTGGAGACTGTGTCTCACCCCTTTTGTTTTATAAGTGCTACTAAATGATCCGCTATTCACAATAAATACATTGTTATATTGTGAAGATCAACCATCGCATTCCGCCTCCTCTGTTCTACACTGCACATGGGTCCAACACACCGACCCCAACTGTAACGGGTACGAGCTGCAATGAGTTCAGCCAGGCTCCGTTTGACCTGTAAATGGCTGCATTTATATAACAGCTTTTATCCAAAGCGCTTTACAATTTGTTCCTCACATTTTAATTTTTTTATATATATATATTTTTTGTATCCACTTTTTCTCCTCTTTATATTTTTCTCCCATCCCAAGTTAGCCGTGCCAATTCTCCCCTCCCCTGTCTTGATCGTTGCTCGCATGTGCCCCCCACTGGCCGGTTGTAGGGAGGATATAGAATCCCATCACATGTCCCCTCCGATACATGTGTAGGCAGCCAGTCGCATCTTTTCACCTGCCAGCGTGGACTCTCAGGAGGAGGAGAGGAGTAACGTGTGGGAGGCTCACACTGCCCCTGCCATTTTCCTGTCTCTGCTGTGCAGGCGCCCAACCGACCTGTAGGAGTCGCTGTGCACAACGTCCAGATTACCACCCATCGACTTCCCACCCGCTGACTCTGCCAATTGAGTTAGTATGACGGCCGGCCCAAGCCGGAGGCAATGCCGACAGCCGGATTCGATACCGGTGTCTCATGCGTTGGTGATGAGCGCAATGTCCGCTGCGCCACCCAGCCGCCTTGTTCCTCACATTTTTACCCGTTCACTCACACATTCACACACCGATGGCGGAGGCACCCATGCAAGGTGCCAACCTGCACATTAGATTAGATTAGATTCGATTCTTTAATGACCACCCAGCCAGGCTGGTGGAATTAGTTTTCAGTGCAGTTACAGCATTGTTCCAACATAGAACATATAACATCACTTACAATACATACATACTACATGCAGTTAAATACATAGATACGTAATTACAAAGACCACAATATCACAGCGTATGTCCATGTCCATAGCAACAGAGGTAGGGGGGTTGCGGGGGGGGGGGGGGGGGGGGGGGGCTGCTACAGGGATGAAGGGCAGTGGGGAAGAAGCTGTTTTTAAAGCGGGATGTTTTGGTGGTCAGGGATCTGTAGCGCCTCCCGGAGGGCAGCAGCTGGAAGACGTGGTGTGCTGGGTGAGTGGGGTCAGAGATCATTTTTCTTGCTCTTCTTATTATACTTTGGCGGTGGAGTGATTCAAGTGATGGGAGGGTGGTGCGGATTATTTTGGAGGATTTATTGATTATTCTTTGCAGTTTGTTTTTGGAGTAATTGCATCGGGGTTAAGTGTCTTGCTCAAGGACACTGAGGAGCGGGAATCGAACCGGGAACCTCCAGATTACCAGACGACTGCTCTCTACCTCCTGAGCCACTGTCTCCCCTTGTGCTCTCAGCCAGGTCATTTGTAACGTGAGCCCGCAATATTGGGAAATAACTTAATAACCCCCCCATGCCCCAGTGTAGATGAATGCCTGGTGTCGGAAAACGCTTTTTATTTATTTATTTATTTAGAATGCGATCAATGCAGAACTCATGTACCGTCTTGCATTTCAAATTATTTTTAAGTGCCTTGTAGGACTCAATGACTCAATGACTCTGTGCAACACTAACCCATCCGTTCACTACACACACACACACACACACACACATGCACACACTCACATTAACACTTTGAGAGCCACGCAGTGTTTTCCTTTTTACCCCCTTGAATGCCACGGTCCACGGCCAATGTTAACGTTAATATCGCCTAATCTATGTTTTAAATTATGGCTATGTGTCTAATCTGCCCGTCGCTTATCAAATAATCATTTTCCAGCAGATTGGTTTTTTATCGCTTCATTTCCGTTTGATAGCATTTTGAAAACCACTCGTTTTCGCGGAAAAAACCACACATGCCTATGATAATCGCCTTTTACTGGAATATTCCAGAACGTTGTCATTTGTCTGCCTATTTATGAATAGTTTTCAAATAAACGCTAGATGATCGATAGTATATATGTGCGCATGCACGTTCATGCCGCGCGCTGATAATCGCTGGTCTTATTTCCTCATGGCTTTTACAGTCAAAACACCCATATCACATATCACATAAACGCTTATATCTCTGTGAAAACGAGTCTGATTATCCTAACACTGATAACATAGATTCCTTACCTGACATCAGATGGTATCCAAATGGTATATTCCAATTCCTGATCACCATTCGAAAAAATCGTTAAGTGTATTGATCCAACGTGATACAGTAGAACACATGATCCGCGCGGCTCAGAGGCTCCAGAATGAACTCTGGTAGACCCCGGCTGCATCAGTGAGAAGTAAAATGTGGAGTCAGAAATCCGTTCTCCCATTCACTTTCATTGAGTCCATTCCAAAAGGGTGATTTACCATCTGGGAGACGATAGGGGGCGCTTTTTTCAGATCTGAGCAGCGGCGGTCCCTGGATCTCCAACGGTAGGCTCGCGTGATGCAATTATGATTTCAGATCGCTAATAAAAAATAAGAATAAAAAAAACGAGAATACTCGGGGCGTGGCATTCAACGGTCGGGGCGTAAACCCGAGAATAGCCGTGAGTGGCATACAAAGTGTTAAACACTCACCTTTGACTACACCATATTTGATCTATTTATTACTAAATGATTTGCACTACCTCTCTACTTAATGTTTTGCATTTTGTTTGCATTTTGTACTTTAGGTTTGTATATTTTGTATAGTGTTTGGTCTTTATTCTTTGTTTACTGTATGACGCACACTCGCAGGAGGCTCATACAGAACCAAGCATGTACATGTACCTTATATGTGACAAATAAAACCAAAACTTGAACTTGAAATGATAAATGAGTCAAATAGAATAGACAGAGTAAAATAGTGCAATAGTGCGGTGCAATAAAATAGTTCTCATCTACAGTACGACAAATCAATACAATAAAATAGCCCTCATTTACAATGGCTTGCATTTCAAATGATTTTTAGGTTCCTTGCAGGACAGTGTTACCAAGGATGCGTCTCTTTCAGCCTCACCGTCACGCACAGGTAGCCTTCCTCCTGATGCACAGGGTTCACACAAGGTCCACAAACTCTTCTGTGCCTATTCATCCCAAACCTGAACGTGAACTTCATGAGTTTGTGTCATGGATTATTTGTTAGTGGGTGTTTCAAAGTACCTCATATTTGGTACCATTTTGAAGCTAACAACTAGGGCTTTCCAATGATATAAAATATGTGAATAATGATTGTCATCATTATTATTGTTATTATTCTTATGTAGTTGAACTTCAACTTGAAACAAACAAATGCATTTTACTGTACTTCACTCACATGGGACTAGACAAATGTGAGTGTATGGCATTTAGCCAATCTTGTGGGCAATATAGAACAGTTGACAGATTAGAAATAGCATCTATTGTTCAACAGTTATGAATGAATGAAACTAAATATCACGAAAAATAGATTATTATCATTTAGACCCGTATTTTTTTTAATATTCAATTATTATGTAGCAGGGTGGATTATCCCTACTTTATGAGAGTAGATGTACGCTGTCACCAGGTAGTGGGAAACGCAGAAGATCTGAGTCCGGCTGAATCCCCGACTGTAGTGCAGGAGTATTAGAGTGGAGCTTTAGCAGAGGGAGTGGATGGGGCCTAGGATTTACTAACCTAGGGGTGGTGCGCTGGTCCTTCTTGCCCTCCAGGGCGACTCGCAGTAATTCCCCACACATCCACACTTCTCCTAATACCTCCCGCACCCTCCCACACCCGGTGGCAGTAGTGATGGATGATATTATTTCTCCCCAAAGCAGTACTTTTCCTTGCTGATGAGCAGAGACCTGTCCCAATGATGCCTAGGCAGGGGGTGGGGAAAGGGTTAAACAATAAAATGCATTACCCGGGCAGAAAGGGGTTAAGACAACAGACACAGTAACAGACACACACAGTGCTCCCATTCAGTGTTCTTTACTGAAGAAATTACCCTAATATTAACACAAGGCACAATGACCAAAGCTCTTCCCGCATACACGAGGCACAATGATTAAAGCCCTTCCCGCTTACGCAACACAATGATTAAATCTCTTTCCACACCGGTCAATACACAGTAATGGAACCCGTCCCTTTAAGGGTTGAAATGCTGGGCTATCACACAACACATTTAACCAAAAGACAGTGGGCCCACATTGAAAACAAAAGTCCTATCTAAGCCGGCAGTCCCCCAAAATAACAAACGTCGGGGCGCCCCTAAACAATGGTACACGGGCCAGTTCAAAGTACTGATCCTCTTCGCCTCTAAAAGGGCTCGCGCCGCACGAAGAGAATGTTTACCCCAGGCTCCAGCACTCGGAGTGCTCACTAGTCTGTAACTGGCTCGTGTGTACTTAACCCAGGCTGGCCTGCTCCCGCAACGAATGTCCGCGTTGCGAGATGGCCGTTGACCGGTCCCGTGTTTGTCACCTGTGACAGGCAGGGGCGGGCTGGGTTGACATTAGGCAGGCGACGGCTGGAGGTGGTTGTAGTCCGGCGACGTCCGCTTGGGGAGTCCGCTGCTGCGACACGCGGGATAAACTGTGGCCCTAGGCCTAACTGAAGCTAAGCTGTCGACCGAAACGATCCCCTGTCCCGTCGCCTATACTTGAACTAAAACGCAACGTGTGCAATATCTACCACGCTCTTCGGCAGTAACTCGTCTGCTTCCTTGTTCATAAAGTCTCTTTAGCATTAACTGGGAGCTAAGCTATCGCA
>NC_140176.1:100225124-100246461 GCF_963971535.1 Notolepis coatsorum
CAGCCACACTAATAACCTACAGTACTGTACCACGCAGCAGCCACACTAATAACCTACAGTACTGTACCATGCAGCAGCCACACTAATAACCTACAGTACTGTACCATGCATCAGTCACCCTAATAACATGCAGTACTGTACCACGCAGCAGCCACCCTAATAACCTGCAGTACTGTACCACACAGCAGCCACCCTAATAACCTACAGTACTGTACCACGCAGCAGCCACACTAATAACCTACAGTACTGTACCACGCAGCAGCCACACTAATAACCTACAGTACTGTACCACGCAGCAGCCACCCTAATAACCTACAGTACTGTACCACGCAGCAGCCACCCTAATAACATGCAATACTGTACCACGCAGCAGCCACCCTAATAACCTACAGTACTGTACCATGCAGCAGCCACCCTAATAACATACAGTACTGTACCACGCAGCAGCCACCCTAATAACATGCAATACTGTACCACGCAGTAGCCACCCTAATAACCTACAGTACTGTACCACGCAGCAGCCACCCTAATAACATGCAGTACTGTACCACGCAACAGCCACTCTAATAACATACTGTACTGTACCACGCAGCAGCCACCCTAATAACATGCAGTACTGTACCACGCAGCAGCCACCCTAATAACATACTGTACTGTACCACGCAGCAGCCACCCTAATAACATGCAGTACTGTACCACGCAGCAGCCACCCTAATAACATACTGTACTGTACCACGCAGCAGCCACACTAATAACATACTGTACTGTACCACGCAGCAGCCACCCTAATAACATACTGTACTGTACCACGCAGCAGCCACACTAATAACCTACAGTACTGTACCGTTCTTCCTTTTGCACTGTCAAGTTAACCCTGTTAACCCTGATCAAAACACCAAAGGGTTAACCATTTCACTGTGACAATACGGAATGTTAACCCTTTCACTGTCACACTACCAAAGTGTTAACCCTTTCACATGTGAGCCAATATTGATAATGTTGAGTAATGCAATATGTTACCTTTGATTTGTATATATTTAGATATAATTTGTTTGTGTGTTAATGCTGTTGTGTTTCCTCTGTGGGTACGTCTTGCTATGTTGTGTTTCCTCGGTGGGTACGTCTTGCTATGTTGTGTTTCCTCGGTTGGTACGTCTTGCTATGTTGTGTTTCCTCTGTGGGTACGTCTTGCTATGTTGTGTTTCCTCGGTGGGTACGTCTTGCTATGTTGTGTTTCCTCGGTGGGTACGTCTTGCTATGTTGTGTTTCCTCGGTGGGTACGTCTTGCTATGTTGTGTTTCCTCGGTGGGTACGTCTTGCTATGTTGTGTTTCCTCGGTGGGTATGTCTTGCTATGTTGTGTTTCCTCGGTTGGTACGTCTTGCTATGTTGTGTTTCCTCGGTTGGTACGTCTTGCTATGTTGTGTTTCCTCGGTGGGTACGTCTTGCTATGTTGTGTTTCCTCGGTGGGTACGTCTTGCTATGGTGTGTTTCCTCGGTGGGTACGTCTTGCTATGTTGTGTTTCCTCGGTGGGTATGTCTTGCTATGTTGTGTTTCCTCGGTGGGTACGTCTTGCTATGTTGTGTTTCCTCGGTGGGTACGTCTTGCTATGTTGTGTTTCCTCGGTGGGTACGTCTTGCTATGTTGTGTTTCCTCGGTTGGTACGTCTTGCTATGTTTTAATTGTATTATGTTTTAATTGTAATGTATGTGTTGTAATGTTTTAATGTTGTCTCGGACCCCAGGAAGACTAGTTGACGTCTGGGCGTCAGCTAATGGGGATCCTTTGCTAATAAACAAAATAAACTACCACACTACAGTAGGTTAAATATCTGAAATGAAGAAAACTGTCTTTTACTATTATGCACTCTGCTCCTAAGGAATCTACCGTGCCTATATTACTACCAGTACCTACTATGCTAATATGCACTCACAGTCATTGTTTGATGCACAGTGTTATTTACCCTAACCCTGCAGAGTTGCACCCTTCCTGCTGACTTGTTGTTACACCTTGTAAGTCGCTTTAGATAAAAGCGTCTGAAGCTAAATTACAAAAATGTAAATCTACAGAACCACATGCACCAATAAAACGTTAAAGCCTTTTGTTTTGCGTCGGCACTACGAGTGCCCTTGTTTGTCGAGGATCAGGTTCCCGCCGGAACCTTCTTTTTGTCTCCCTCTCAGCCTTCGCGGTCTCAATAAAGAATAAACACAAACACACAAAGTGAATCTCCCCGCTTTGCTTTTTAATAAGACAACGTGACAGAGTCGTCTCTCGCACAGCCGCTCCTCGACGTGGCATGAGACCCTCGGGAGAGACAATGGCGCCCTCGGGACAAGAAGTCATTAGTTAGTCACTTAAAGAGGCACTTGACCAAAAAATACAAATAATGTATTATGCGCATAATCTTACATGTCAACTCTAAGACACGTTTGTACAACATGTTGATTTGGTTTGACAGAATGAGTCATCATCGAGCGATGTCATCGGATGACACCCAATGCTTGTGTTAATTACAGCTTGATGAAATGATGTCGATGGAAAAATAGCAAGAAGGAAAAGGAGGGATCGCTATTTTTTCATCTCCATCATTTCAATTAAACACAATCAGCGCATGGATTCAGTGCCTTCTGATGGACATATCGGTATTCAAACTCATTAACTCTTGATAAACTGTCAAACTAAGTGTAATTAGAATTATTATTATTTAAAAAAAAATGTACTTGTATTTAACTTTGTATCTAACTTTTTATAAATATAAATATTTTGTATTTATTGGTTTAAAATACAGAGACAGTGCATATTAAGGAAAATGTTACTGTAAATATGCCAGTTTAGCCAGGTTGGCTAATTTTCAACTGTAGTCTCTGGGGCAGGTGACATGAGCACTACAATAATTAAGACAGTACAATAATTAAAACACAGTAGGAATCAGTAGGTTACAATACACTAAAATACATTAAAATACATTACAAATAATACATCACAACCCCTCAGTTAAAATGGTTGCATACTTGACCATCTCTCAACCATGATTTTAAGTTAGATTTAAATTAAATGTATCTTTGATACTCCCTGAGCCGTATTGGCAGACTGTTCCATAAGAACACATTCCTGTTTACAATGGTGGCAAATAGACAAAGAAAAAGACAAATAGTCTGCCTAATACTAGTGTAAATTAAGTAACAGCATAGAGAGACAACAGGGCACACACAGTATCGCAGCAAACAGCGGCAGATGCGTGAAAATTAAGTGAACGAGTGCAAAACCCGGACATGTGTGTTGTGCGTGTGATTAACGTGCAAAATAAATCAGCGGTGTTTTCCGCAAAGTGCCCCTTTAATCAAGGCACGTTCAGCTGCACCTGTGGCACCGTTAGCTTTTGGGTGTGATGAAAAAATGCAACGACTGTTTGCCCCGTGCAAACAAGATAGACTCCATTAGTCTGAGCGAGTGCAGCGCCCGGAGCCTTCTGCTCAGAATTCAATTAATTCAGCCGCGGGGAGTTTTTGATGCAGTCAGAAGAAGATGCATATAATATATAATAGCCTTTCAGACATTGCTTTCCCTCCGAGGGACCCCCCCGAATGCAAATGTGATTGTGTTGGAATCCTGTTGGTTATTATATCGCATTTGTTGTTGTTGTTGTTGTTGTTGCTTACAGGGATGCAACACAGTCAGGTGTTATTTATCACACCGTGCTCCCTTTGTACCGTGAGCCGACATATACATTAGGGGAAGGACGTGTATTTGGAATGGATCTGACCTTTTCATTGTATATACCGCTGCTGGGGGGGGGGGGGCAAGAAACCAGAGTCGATTTGTCGGTGTTGAGTTTATTCCTGTGTACGATGAAATGAAAACACTTTCTGAAGAAGGCAATTGTTTCTTCTGTGTCTGTGTGCTGACCTTGAGTCAGTTGAGGTTGAATGTAGAAGAGGGTTTTTCTTCTGTTGAACAGGAAACCACTGGGCCTTTTCAGCCCCCGTGGACCGTTAACTTAAATACGGCGTTACGATGAAAACACGGGCATCTGGATAAACAGTGATGCGCCGAACAATTATTCCCCCCCCCCCCCCCCCCCCCCCACTCCATTTGAGTCAGCTACAAGTCCCACGGAAAGGTCGAAAGGAGGACGAATCGTCGTTATTTTTCAAAAGGCACGGCCATTTGTTTCCATAATGACTTCATTAGTGAGAACTTTATTTCCCTCAAGTCAGTGTAATTCAAATTAAATGTCGATGGAGGGAACAGTCAGCGTCGGAGCCTCTAACTATATTTTAAGGGTGGGTTTGTTATAGATGTACTTTTCTTTGATTGAGTCATTTACAGGGACAGAAATAATGACTAAATAACACGCTGTGTATCTGTTATTTACATTTTCATATTTGCCTTTGCTATTTTCACGCATCTGCCGCTGTTTGCTGCGATACTGTACATCTGTACAGTGTGTCCTGTTGTCTCTATATGCTGTTACTTCATTCACACTAGTATTAAGCAGACTATTTGTCTTTGCCACCATTGTAAACAAGAATGTGTTCTTATGGATGTCTAGACTAGAGACTAGTTAGATACAAAGTTAAACATTTTTGCATTTTGTTTGCATTTTGTACTTTACTCTGTATATTGTATATTTTGTATAGTGTTTGGACAGAATCCATGCAATGTGTTAATTACGACTCAATGAAATGAAAAAAAGATCAATCCCTCCTTTCCCTCGAACAATTTCTTCTTCTACACATAATTTCATCGAGGTGTAATTAACACAAGCGTTCAGTGTCTTCTGATGACGTGTGGCTCAATGAAAACTATTTCTGTCAAACCAAATCATAAATAAAACATGATCCCTTACAGTTTAGAAGGAAAAAGGAGACCCATAAAACGTTTATGACTCGTGTGTTAATGTTAAAACTTAATGAGAAGCCAACAAAGTGCACTACTTTTTCCGTTGGCCATATTTGACCTAATACCGGTGGAGCTCACAGGCGTATAAGATGTTTCTCTTGATACAGTCAAATAAGACATATCAGATGTTGTTCTCTTCATACAGTAATAAGATATCAGATGTTGCTCTCTTGATACAGTAATAAGACATATCAGATGTTGTTCTCTTCATACAGTAAAAAGAAATTGGCAGAGTTAGCGGTTGGAAGTCGATGGGTGGTAATCTGGACGTTGTGGACAGCGACTCCTACAGGTCGGTTGGGGTGCCTGCGCAGCAGAGACAGGAAATGGCGGGGGTAGTGTGAGCCTCCCACACGTTACACATCGCCAATGAGAGTCCGCGCTGGCAGGTGAAAAGAAGTGACAGGCTGCCTCCTCGTGTATCGGAGAGGACACGTGATGCAAGGCTTCTATCCTCCCTACAACCGGCCAGTGGGGGGCATATGCGAGCAACGTTCAATACAGGGGAGGGAAGAAAAAGTGGATAAAAAAAAATATATAATAATAATAATAATAATAATAATAATAATAATAATAATAATAATAATAATAATAATAATAATAATAATAATAATAATAATAATAATAATAATAATAATAACTTTATTTGTATAGCACTTTTCATACAGAGGTTGCAGTTCAAAGTGCTTCACAACAGTAAAAAATACAGGCATAAGCGCGCATAAAAAAGATAGACAGGTAGCAAGGTATGGCAAATCACAGTGTTTCACATTAGGATCTAGCATCCCAATAGGCTCTCCGCTTACAGTTTTCAGTAATACAAATAATAAAAATAGTTTAAAATGATTCAGTTTAAAAATAGTCTAAAAATGATAAAATAGAACGGACATAAAAAATACAGGCATGAGCGAGCATAAAAAAGATAGACAAGGTACTGTAGCAAGGTATGGTAAATCACAGTGTTTCACATTAGGATCTAGCATCCTAATAGGCTCTCTATTCAGTAATACAAATAATCACAGTGTTTCACATTTGGAAAAATAGTCATCAGTAAGAAGTAAAAAAGTGCGATAACCGACACATGAATTTGATAGGCAGTGTATAAGAGTAGGCAGGGTAAGAATAGTGCAGGTAAGTACAAGTTGTGTCAGGATATCCCTGATAATGCATTCAATTTGTAGTGCACTCTACATTTGGAGACCAAATCTCAGAGCGCTTACAGGGTAAACACATAGGCTTTAAAAACATAGGCAACAAAAAAAAACAAGGCATAAAAACATAGAAAAAAGGGATACAACACACAAGGTTAAAACTAAGAGAAGGCTTTTGTGAAGAGGTATGTTTTTAGTCCTCTTTTAAAAGAAGCAGTGGTCTGTGGTGCTCTGAGGTAGTCAGGGAGGGCGCTCCACAGGCGGGGAGCAGCCGAGCAGAAGGCCCCATGGTGCGGAGCTGGGTCCTGGGGGGAAGGAGGAAGATGTTGCTCTCTTGATACAGCAATAAGACACATCAGATGTCGCTCTCTTCATACAGTAAGACAGATCAGATATCGTTCCACATACACACACAGTTGGTTCAAGATATATCCTTATTAGTTAATGGCATTTACTAATTATTCTTGAGGAATGTGCCGAGGCAGTGCCTTGCATCATGTTGGTGACAGACTTCTGTCACAGTGCATTTTAATGACTGATATGCATGTATGTATGTACGTACAGTATAGACTCTCTGGACTATCTGCCGGTGGCGGCCGAGAGGAGGAGCCTTGCTAAGTGGACAGCCCCTCCTCCCACCCACTAGCTACACACGGACTTGGCCGATAGAAGGAGCACGTTCAGTGTTCAGACTCAGACTCCCAAGATGCAACACTGAACGTCACAGGAAGTCCTTCATTCCAACAGTTCAAGTTCAAGTTTCTTTATTAGTTGTCATACAGAAGTACAGAATACTTTTATACAAAATGCTACAGCCATCAGACTGTACAACACCTCACTGAGCACAGAGTAAATCCCTGTATATCTTACTGGACATTTACATTTTACTATAGGTATACTTTACTGGACATTTACATTTTACTATAGGTATACTGTACCTTCCTGGACATTTACATTTTACTATAGGTATACCTTACTGGACATTTACATTTTTATTTAACTTTTTCATTTTACATTTTCATTTTACATTTGACTGTATATTGCAGAATTTTAGGGTTAACCTTCGGCAGTGTGGTAGTGAAAGGGTTAACCTGCGGCTGTGTTGTTGTGAAATGGTTAACCTTCGGTAGTGTGGTGCTAGTGAAAGGGTTAACCTTCAGTAATGTGGCAGTGAAAGGGTTAACCTTCGGCTGGGTGGTAGTGAAAGGTTAGCCTTCGGTAGTGTTGTAAGTGAAAGGGTTAACCTTCTGTAGTGTTGTAAGTGAAAGGGTTAACCTTCGGCTGTGTTGTAAGTGAAAGGGTTAACCTTCGGTAGTGTGGTAGTGAAAGGGCTAATCCATCATCTTGGCAGGTGGATTGTTTGTGAATCGTTGAGAGAAAGTGGGCTGTAATTGTGAAGTCGACAGCCTGGAATACAGCGCTCGTTGGGGCGGTTGATTGGGGGGCGTTCTGGGAGTTTGACAAGCTCCTCACACAATCACACAATAGGCCTCCGTGAGTCATCTCATTCTGGTGATGAAGACGCACTGCAGAATGTCGATAACAGTGTTATGGAGGCAGTGTTGCGTTCGCCACTCATAGACGTGGAGCTTTCCATACCAAAAGGGACAATTCACCGCAAAAAGAGAAACTGATTGGCCTACACCCCTGCCAATCAGTTTCTCTTTTTTTGCGGTGAATAGTCCCTTTTGGTATGGAAAGCTCCACATAATTGAGTAATTGTACTTTGTTACAATACTTAAGTACTGTTTTGGGGGATTTGTACTTTACTCAAGTATTATTAGGTTTGTATTTTTTCAGAGGGAAAAAAACATACTTTTTACTCCTTACATTTAAAATGCAGACCTACAAAGTACAAAGTACAAATCTCGCAGGTCCAACAATTTTAATTAGTATATTTGTTTCTCTGGCCGAACTAACGTTAACATTATTAATCCTCTGGCCGCGCTTTATTTAAAAACAGCCAATCAAATCCCCATCAATAGAAAATGAACCCGCCCATACCGATGTTGATTGGTCCTTGTGCAAGACTAGAAAGCAGGGATCTTTGATTAAACACCTGCTATCATAGTTTGAAAAGGTTTTTTACTTTACCTTTTTAGTACTTAAGTACATTTAAAAGTAGAAACGTTTTGATTTGTACTCAAGTGTGTTTTTAGCCAGATACTCTGACTTTTACTTGAGTACGATTTTGAGACGGTACCCATACTTTCACTTAAGTATAATTTCTGGGTACTTTTTACAACCCCTGCTGATTGGTAAATTGTCGCACACCCTGTGACATGGAGCGGTGAGTTTGAGCGTGTCCTCTGAGTGACGAGTGGTGTGGGCTTATCCGAGGGGATGTTTATTCTTTATTCTGTATGTGTTAAACACAGTGATGGCAATTATATACTAGTGTGTCCCACAGGTGAACAGGGTTACTGTTGAAAATGTGTGATAAGTAGGGTTGGGTTACTGTTCATATTTGAACTGATACCCGTACCAGCTCCTTGGATTTGGTATCAGTACCTTTTATTCGGTACTTAACTCTCTGTAATAACAAAACAAATGATTTCAGTTGTAAAACATTTATGTTCAAACTTCTCAATTTAAAATTGTTTTTATTTATTGTTGTAACACACCACAACAAAATAAATCGCATGATCATGAATTATGTTTTAAACGTGTGAATATCAACAGGATCTGGCCGTCCTCAGTAAATATAACTCCTCTGACCTCGTCTGCTCTTTCTAAAGAGAGACGGGACAGTTAATTTGTGGAAAAGGCTCTCTCGTGTCTAGTATATTACACTCTTATACTAACCAAAATATGGTACTGATTGATCTAGCGTGAATCGGTACTCATTAGTTTCGGTCAGTACCCTTTTAAAAGTACCGAGTTCGGTACCCAACCCAAGTGATGAGCCGTTTTGCCTTCACTGAGTACGACCTTTTTAGGAATTCAAATCAAGATGACTGTAACCAGTATTATTAACCAGTCTAGGGCTTACCCCAACTAGTCCAATAGTCGACTAATCGATCGAAAGGAGACGTAGTCGACTGCCAACCTCTTAGTCGAATAACTTTTTTTATTTTTTGTATCCACTTTTTCTCCTTATTTTTCTATTTTTCTCCCATCCCAATTTCGCCTCGCCAATTCTCCCTCCAATTCTCCCCTCCCCTGTCTTGAACGTTGTTAGACCATGCCTCCCACTGGTCGGCTGTAGTGAGGATAGAAGCCTTGCATCACGTGTCCCCTCCGGTACACGAGGAGGCAGCCTGTCACATCTTTTCACCTGAACAGCACGATCTCTCAGCGGCGAGGAGTAACGCGTGGGAGGCTCATGCTGCCCCCCGTTGCTTCCTGATTCTGCTGTACAGGCGCACCAACCGACCTGTAGGAGTCGCTGTCCACAACGTCCGATCCCCACCCACCGGCTTTCCCACCCCCTAACACTGCCAATTATAATAATATAATAATAATGCAGGACCTGTTGCAGAGGTCTTTATTCGGCATGCAACGACACTCAATGTTTTAGCGGTACACACACAGCGGTTAGTTTTTAGCACACACACCGGAAAACACACGCATGCATTGTCTCTTTAGAATCGCCGATGCGATTCGTCTCTGCGATTACCCATCCCATCGTCCTTCCCCCCCAAGGGCAGCCGGGAGCAGACAGGCGTCAACGTGAGCCGCGCCAGGGGACCAATCCAAGTGCTCCTGTCCGTCTTCGTCAAGGACGCCACAGCGTTAGCGATCTGTTGTTGTGCATGTTTTTCCATTGGGTTTATCTTATCGGGGGGAAACCCTTGCGAGCACGGGGAGAACATGCAAACTCCACACAGAAAGGCCTGGGAGATACCCCACCTGGGTACCTGGCATCATGGAAACCTGGTCCCCAAGCGGGAATCGAACCCTGGACCTTCTTGCTGTGAGGCGACAGTGTTAACCACTACACCACCGTGTGTTAGTATGAACGACAAGCCAAGCTGGTAGCAACCATCATCTCCTGCGTTAGTGGCGAGCGCCTTGCCCACTGTGCCACTTAGCCGCCCCATTTTTTTAAATTATATATATATATATATATATATATATATATATAAATGTATCATTCTTTCCAAAAGCAAAGAGGCCTAGAGGCGTGGCTAACGTTAATGGCGCACATACCAGCGAGGCTAACTGCCTAAGAAAACGGGCAAAGAGGCACTGAAAGAGGATTTTACCCATCTAATGAACACACTAGACTAGACAAATATCAAGATGTATCCATCAGTGGACCAATTGCATGCTTTCGCAGAGGACAAGAAGCCTTCAGTCGACTCCTTCAGACATTAAGCACCCCCCACAGCCCAAATGGAATGATAAAATATATATATATATATATATATATATATATTTATGGGCGGCTACGTGGCGTAGTGGGCAAGGCACTCGCCACGAAATGCTGGAGACGCTGGGCTCGTCAGTTCGAGCCCAGCGCTCCACATTTGCTTTCAGTTAAGCTGGTCGTCCACAGTAATACACATTGGCCGTATTACGGGGAGGGAAACTGAAGGGTGGGGATCGGGCGTTGTGGACAGCGACTCCTACAGGTTGGTTGGTGCGCCTGCGCAGTAGAATCAGTAAGTGTCGGGGGCAGCGTGAGCCTCCCACGCGTTACTCCTCGCCACTGAGAGATCGAGCTGCGCAGGTGAAAAGATGCGACTGCTGTTACCTCAAGTACCGGAGGGGACTTGTGCTATGTATGACTTAGTCCACATTGCAGCCGGCTTGTGGGAGGCAAGAAACAGCGCCCGTGACAGGGGAGGGTTGAATTGGATGATACGAAATTGGGATGGGAGAAAATATAGAAAATGGGAGAAAAAGTGGATAAAAAAAAAGATATATATATATTTATAATTATAATTATTATTTTCTAAAAAAAATTGCATTCGGGGGGTAGTCGGCAAATTTTGCTGACAGCACGGACTGCACCGTATATTAGCCCAGCGGTCCTCAAACAAGGTTGGGTTGTCCTCTGTCTCAGAAGGATGCGACAAACATTTGGTATCTATCTAAAGTTACCGCCTTATAACACATCATCACGGTTAATCTGCTCTGCTGACTCATGGAACAATTTACAACTCCTAAAGATCAATACGCTGATGATCAGACATTTTGACAATAAACCTCCTGTCACTGTATTGTTTTAACGGATGTATTTGTTTAGTTTATCTGACTTTTATTTTCAACTCGTTTGCTTTTCTTTGGCTGTTTAACTGTAAGCTTGGCATCGTTGTAGATGAAGTCCTGGTTTTCAGAGGAATTAATAGCAGAGGTGGGACCAAGTCATTGTTTTGCAAGTCTCAAGTCAGTCTCAAGTCTTGGTACTCAAGTCCCGAGTCAAGACTGACAAGTCCCAAGTCGAGTCCCAACTCCTAACCTTTGAGTTTCGAGTCCTAAACAGGTCATAATGCGCGCTTCACCAAATGTAGTACCATTTTAACAATGGAGTAATAATATATTTACACAATGTAATGCATGAATGGTTTTTAAAATTTGTATTTATTACTTTCCAAATAAACTTCCAATAATTCCATGAAAATACATGGGTAGCCATGAGAAAGGCACATCAATATGACAACAAAAACAAATAGCAGACCTCGGTTCAACTAACTAGTCTACCTTAACCCTTTATAAATGTTGGGGTATACAAAATCTGTACTGAAATGACGAGGCATCTCTGCATTTCGTATATTAGGCAGTTTATTAGGTATTAGAATTAGGTAGGGCCGAATTTGTGTGTGAGTACTTTTTCGTTCTTTTTCTCTCTTCAGCTCCCTCCTCAAATGTAATCGGTGCTGTGCATGCATGCGTTAAGTTCCTAACTAACTGTGTCTCTCTTTCTCTCTCTCTCCCTATCTCCTCTCTCTCTCTCTCTCTCTCTCTCTCTCGCTCTCTCTCTCTCTCCCTCTCCTCTCTTCTCTCTCTCTCTCTCTCTCTCTCTCTCTCTCTCTCTCTCTCTCTCTCTCTCTCTCTCTCTCCCTCTCTCCCTCTCCCAACCACCACCATCACTGCTGTTCACCTGCTGCTGTCTACTACAGGTAAGATTATATTATCTCTCTTTCGCACACACACACACACACACACACACACACACACACACACACACACACACACACACACACACACACACACCCTCTCTCTCTCTCTCTCTCTGTCTCTCTCTGTCTTCCTCTCTCTATCCCTCTATCTCTCTCCCTCTCTCTCTCTCTCTCTCTCTCTCTCTCTCTCTCTCTCTCTCTCTCTCTCTCTCTCTCTCTCTCTCTCTCTCTCTCTCTCTCTCCCTCTCTCTATCTCTCTCTATCTCTCTCTCTCTTATGTTAGGCTACTGCTGGCTATTCATCAAGCGAGACATTGCTGATTGTTTATTTATTTGATAAGACCAGACTATGACTACCAACTGCCTAGCCAGCCGATTGCTGATTGTTTATTTATTTGATAAGACCAGACTATGACTACCAACTGCCTAGCCAGCCGTGTATCAATGTTGGATGCGATGATAACGTTACCACACTGACTGTATCGATGGCTTTAACTACTGTAGCTAGCAAGCCAAGTTACTTACCGTTCTTTGTGCAGCTTCAAATGTTGAACAAAGTTGGAAGTTGTTGTGTCTCCATCTGTGATTTCGGACCCGCACGTTTTGCATACTGCAATTTGTTTTTTGTTGAGCACCACATCGTTTTTACAAGCAAACAAAATAATCTTTTGGTATAATTTTCCACTGGATCCGTCGTTCTGAATTGTAACGTTACTTTTTCTTCATGTGGTTCTCTCGTGAAACTTGATTGGATGCTGTCGGATTGTTTCAAACAAAGTGGATCTGGGAAATGAAGTGTCGATTAGCTGGAAATGAATTAATTCACGGCACATTTAATCAGTGTTGTGCTAGTTACTGAAAAATACTAGTAACTCAGTTACTTTACTAGTTACTTACACCCAAAAGTAATGCGTTACTGTGAAAAGTAACAATTTAGTTACTTAAAAAAAAAGATCAATTGCTCCCATTAATGCCCTTACAGTCTAAATCTGTTGATCAACTTGACAGTTTCCATTCATTTGCATTCACATCACTGAACTCACCAAAGTCTGCAGTGGTCGAGATGTAGCCCAGCCCCTCAAACATTTTCTTTAGCTCATTTCTATTTTGTATATTCTCTCTCCAAGTAGTTGGAAAAAGTGTTCCGTCCCATTTGCCGCGTGCCGCCTGGTGATGCTAACTAGATCCCTGACAGCGGGTGGCGAGTGGCTTCGGATGAGTCCTGTTCAGTGATGCCACAGATTACTTGTAAAAATAATCTGATGACTGATTACTCCTTTAAAAAGTAATCTAGTTATTTTACTGATTACTTGATAGTAACTTAGTTACTTTGAAAGTAACTAGGTTACGAAGTCGTCGTCGTCCCCCCTGCTGCTGCCACAACATAAGAGTGACAACAGTTTTTTATTTATTTAAATAATGCTTTATTGAAAGTGCATAATGTCATAAATCATGATTGGCCGCTCAGACAGGTCATCATGAAACGTCATCAGCCATCAGGCCATATACGGTCACAGCTGTCCACTGCTCAGGCACTATAGGACAGTGGTTCCCAAACGAAATAAAATAGAAAATGTATATAATATAATTTTATTTAAAAATAAAATTGTAAAACCGTTGTGTAATATAAAACATGGTATTATAGTTTGTTATTCTCATGTGTGTGTGGCTGTGTGCGTGCGTACGCGAGCGGACGTCCCATCTCCGGTCTAGCTGACTGTACCCCTGGCTCTCTTATCATCAGCATTATGAACGCACAGCCACTTGGAAAAGTAACTGTAATCAGATTACTGGCTTGTAAAAAGTAACAAATTAGATTACTATTTACTGAAAAAAGTAATCAGATTAGAGTAACTCGTTACTTAGTAACTAGTTACTGGCATCACTGGTCCTGTTAATGTTAGACTCAGCTACTAGCTTCGTTGAAGCATGGGCAGTAGATAGGATCTTTGAGCCAAGACACAAATTACATTTAACTAAAACGTTCTTTTCTTTGTGCTCGACAAAAGAGAAATAGTGAGACGATCCATGTGTAAAACCACGAGTAGTGGGCGCCGCCATGACAGTCAAGACTAGAGTAAACAAAACACGCCCACAGCGTGTCTCCGCAGGTGAGGTGACACAGACAGCAGTCAGGAGGACTGCGCTGCATCGCTACCGCTCGCTACCAATCTACATACAAATAACGCCGTAACTAACCATTCAGTATTTAATAACATCATTTTTAATCGTTGGGCATGGGGGAAGGTATCAAGTCTTCTCAAGCCAAAAGGCTCAAGTCCAAGTGAAGTCACGAGTCATTGGTGTTAAAGTCAAAGTCGAGTTGCAAGTATTTTTTGATTTTGTCAAGTCAAGTCTAAAGTCATCAAATTCGTGACTCGAGTCTGACTGAAGTCCAAGTCATGTGACTTGAGTCCACACCTCTGATTAATAGTATGGAGTATTGGAGAGTATGGAATGAATGAATGAGAATATGTCCAGGTCGAAGGTCGAAGGTCCATTAAGAATGAATGAGAATAAGGCGGTTAGGTGGCCGAGCGGAGATTGCGTTCGTCACCAGCCCCGGAGCTGTGAGCTGGATTTGCCTGTTCGAATCCAGCTCACAGCTCCGGGGTTGTCACCAGCTTGGCTGGCCGTCTGCACTGATACAATTGGCTGTATCAGAGGGTGGGAGAAGCTGGCGGGGTGGGTCCGGGTCGTTGTAAACAGCGACTCCTACAGTTCGGTCGGGGCGCCTGCTAAGCGCGGATTGGACGTGAGGGGGATAGTGTGGTCCTCCCACACGCTACGCCCTCTCAATGAGAATCCGCGCTGCCAGGTGAAAAGAAGCGGTGATTGGCTGGACGTGTGTCGGAGGAAGCACGTGGTAGCCTCCACTCTCCCAGATGATCTGACTGTGGGGGGTAAGTGCGCAGCGACCAGGAAGGGACTGGGAATTGGCATACGACTAACATTGGCATGGGAGAAAATCGGAGGAAAATGGAGGGGGAAAAAGACAAAAAAAAAAAAAAAAAAAATGAATGAGAATATGTCCGGTCGAAGGTTGAAGGTCCATTAAGCTACAGACAGACGCTCATTTGAAGCTGGGAGTCATTTCAGTTCCTCCAAAAAGCACTCGCTTTTCTATTCTATTCTATTCTATTCTATTCTATTCTATTCTATTCTATTCTGCTGTTTGAGATTTTAGAAGTAGAAGCTTATTGTTTTTCACAAATAAAATCTTCTGAAAAAAACGGCCAAAGACCCATCGACTGACTCCCACCAGCGACAGCGAACAAATCCTTTCTACATCCAATATCTCAAAAACGAAAACAGGATGGGTGGAGTGTCCCAATTTTGAAAGTCCTTCTCAGCAGGGAAGGAGAAAGAAACAGGTTGACTTGCCCTGGTAATAAAGATGTTGAAAGTTATAATTGTAAATGCAGGCTTCTGTCCGCGGGTGTTTGGATAGCTGCTTTCTGGGGGCAGGAGTTACAACAGTGTCCACATCTGGGGGTGGCGATGAGAGGCGTGTTGAGCTCTGGTTCTGTCCCGGTGTGGAAGTGGACTCCTGTCAGGGCTCCTTTCTCACCCAGGTGTTTATTTTGTTTATTTAAAATGGATCCCCATTAGCTGATGCCTTAGCGGCAGCTAGTCTTCCTGGGGTCCAAAAACATACGTGCATACACAAGATAACATACACAGATAGAAAATAAGAAAAGCATATATCACAAAGAAAATATATCATAGAATAGAGAAAAAAACATGTATCATAGAATAAAAAGAAATATAAAACAGGAGATGAAAAAATCCAGTTGGAACAAAATAAAACAATGTATCAGGGTGTACATGTATTCAAGCTGTGCTGAAGACTAAATTGTATTGCGTGTGTGAGTTCAAATAGTGTTTAAGATTTCTTTTAAAACTAGCCTTTCCTTTGATGTTCCGAACATCGCTGGGAAGACAGTTCCAGGATACTATCGCCCTATAAAATACTGCCCTTTTCATAAGATTAGACTTAGGTAGAGGTATAGTAATCAATCCACCTCTTGCCCTCTGGTGGAATGTGTGTGAGTACTTGCGCTGTACACAATGCAATTATAGAGGAACTTAGGGGTTTGAGTTTGAGTAACTATGAAAATATGTACTTAAGTTAGCAGATAATCTTACGTTAACACTGTGGATTGGTAAGGTCACAGTGGTTCTGACCTGGTGTGGACGTGGGCTTCTGTAGGGCTGGCAGAAGGCCCACGTGAAGGTCTCTCACCCAGGGGTGGATTGGCAAGGTCAGGGTGGGAAAAGGTATCTTTCAAAATGCATTCTATTGCAAATGACTAATGACTAAAATGATAACCTGCATGATATTATAATAGTATAATCATGATTACTTAGAAGACTAACTAGCCTTCAACAGTTAAATGATTGGTTGGGATTGGATGGAATTTCATCTGCAACCATAATTAAACATTATTTGTAAAAAAAAATTATGATTGTGTCTCACTTTGTGTACCGTTGAGAGACAGTGGCCCAGGAGGTAGAGACAGTGGCCCAGGAGGTAGAGACAGTGGCCCAGGAGGTAGAGACAGTGGCCCAGGAGGTAGAGACAGTGGCCCAGGAGGTAGAGACAGTGGTCCAGGAGGTAGAGACAGTGGCTCAGGAGGTAGAGACAGTGGTCCAGGAGGTAGAGACAGTGGCCCAGGAGGTAGAGACAGTGGCCCAGGAGGTAGAGACAGTGGCTCAGGAGGTAGAGACAGTGGTCCAGGAGGTAGAGACAGTGGTCCAGGAGGTAGAGACAGTGGTCCAGGAGGTAGAGACAGTGGCTCAGGAGGTAGAGACAGTGGCTCAGGAGGTAGAGACAGTGGGTCAGGAGGTAGAGACAGTGGCCCAGGAGGTAGAGACAGTGGTCCAGGAGGTAGAGACAGTGGCCCAGGAGGTAGAGACAGTGGCCCAGGAGGTAGAGACAGTGGCCCAGGAGGTAGAGACAGTGGCCCAGGAGGTAGAGACAGTGGCCCAGGAGGTAGAGACAGTGGGTCAGGAGGTAGAGACAGTGGCCCAGGAGGTAGAGACAGTGGCCCAGGAGGTAGAGACAGTGGCTCAGGAGGTAGAGACAGTGGCTCAGGAGGTAGAGACAGTGGGTCAGGAGGTAGAGACAGTGGCCCAGGAGGTAGAGACAGTGGCCCAGGAGGTAGAGACAGTGGCTCAGGAGGTAGAGACAGTGGTCCAGGAGGTAGAGACAGTGGTCCAGGAGGTAGAGACAGTGGTCCAGGAGGTAGAGACAGTGGCTCAGGAGGTAGAGACAGTGGCTCAGGAGGTAGAGACAGTGGGTCAGGAGGTAGAGACAGTGGCCCAGGAGGTAGAGACAGTGGTCCAGGAGGTAGAGACAGTGGCCCAGGAGGTAGAGACAGTGGGTCAGGAGGTAGAGACAGTGGCCCAGGAGGTAGAGACAGTGGCCCAGGAGGTAGAGACAGTGGCTCAGGAGGTAGAGACAGTGGCTCAGGAGGTAGAGACAGTGGTCCAGGAGGTAGAGACAGTGGCCCAGGAGGTAGAGACAGTGGCCCAGGAGGTAGAGACAGTGGCCCACAGTGGCCCAGGAGGTAGAGACAGTGGTCCAGGAGGTAGAGACAGTGGCCCAGGAGGTAGAGACAGTGGCCCAGGAGGTAGAGACAGTGGCCCAGGAGGTAGAGACAGTGGCCCACAGTGGCCCAGGAGGTAGAGACAGTGGTCCAGGAGGTAGAGACAGTGGCCCAGGAGGTAGAGACAGTGGCCCAGGAGGTAGAGACAGTGGCCCAGGAGGTAGAGACAGTGGTCCAGGAGGTAGAGACAGTGGCTCAGGAGGTAGAGACAGTGGTCCAGGAGGTAGAGACAGTGGCCCAGGAGGTAGAGACAGTGGCCCAGGAGGTAGAGACAGTGGCCCAGGAGGTAGAGACAGTGGCCCACAGTGGCCCAGGAGGTAGAGACAGTGGTCCAGGAGGTAGAGACAGTGGCCCAGGAGGTAGAGACAGTGGCCCAGGAGGTAGAGACAGTGGCCCAGGAGGTAGAGACAGTGGCCCAGGAGGTAGAGACAGTGGCCCAGGAGGTAGAGACAGTGGCCCAGGAGGTAGAGACAGTGGCCCAGGAGGTAGAGACAGTGGCCCAGGAGGTAGAGACAGTGGCCCAGGAGGTAGAGACAGTGGCCCAGGAGGTAGAGACAGTGGCCCAGGAGGTAGAGACAGTGGCCCAGGAGGTAGAGACAGTGGCTCAGGAGGTAGAGACAGTGGTCCAGGAGGTAGATACAGTGGTCCAGGAGGTAGAGACAGTGGCCCAGGAGGTAGAGACAGTGGCCCAGGAGGTAGAGACAGTGGCCCAGGAGGTAGAGACAGTGGCCCAGGAGGTAGAGACAGTGGCCCAGGAGGTAGAGACAGTGGCCCAGGAGGTAGAGACAGTGGCCCAGGAGGTAGAGACAGTGGCCCAGGAGGTAGAGCGGCTGTCTGCTTCGCAGTTTGATTCCCACTCCTCCCGGGCGGCGTGTCAAAGTGTCCTTGAGCTCGACACAAGACACTTAACCCCTAACTGCTCCCGATGAGCAGGTTGGCACCTTGCACGGTTGTCTCTGCCTGTGTGTGAGTGAGTGAATGAAAGAGAAGCATTTGCCAAAATGTAACCTCGATCGTTCTGTTGTGGAGAGCGTGTGATAATCAACGTAAAACGTACCACATCATCACCCCCCCCCCCCCCCCCCCCCCCCCTTCAACTGTGCTCGAGTCGGGCCTCTACTAGTAGTAGTAGTAGTAGTAGTTTATTGTCACGAATAAAGTACAGGTACATTACAGTGAGATGCTTGGTTCATACACATACAGCTCATTATAGTAATCCTCCACAATTATTACAGTTGGCACACGTAAATTTCACACCAACAAGCTCATTTGTTGATGCATTATGCAGAACTAAGTCTCGAGACAGACGTGTGTGTTATCAGCTGAAAATAGTCACTAGTTTATGTGGTTCACTAGAGGTCTGGATTAAGGTCGCAGATCGGCGAGGTGGCCCCTCTTTAACCCTTTCACTGCCGCACTGCCAAACGGTTAACCCTTTCACTGCGGCAATACACAGAAGGTTAACCCTTTCACTGCCACACGACAGCGGGTTAAGGGATTCTGTGACTTGAGAGGACGGACTGCACCAACGCAGGGCTGGATACATCGAGGTCGCCGTGTCGTCGGCTCTGTCAGCGAGACGAGAGGGACCCGCTGAGCTGGACGTGTAAATTGGCCTCCGAGGCGTCTTAAGTGGGAACGATGTTCCCTGCCGACAATGGATCATCATCGCAAGACGAAGTGGCAGAGTAATTATACCGTTCTGTATCTACGCTTGGCAAAGTGTTTCACGATGATGACAGTCGCACGTTATCTCAGACCTCGATGACTCAGACCTCTGGCTCCGTCTTTCTGGCTTCGGATACGAACGGTTTTTTCCCTCTCATTCCATTTTCTCACTTAGACAGGACGAATATCCCATCAATTGTGAGCAAATGTGTCATCCCCTATAAAACGTACACTCTCCCAAATCGCCAGTGAGATCTAAAATGTACACATTGTGTCAGACCCAGAAGGTCTACATATATCTCTTGGTGTGGATATGTAGCTTCCTGTTTCCTTATCTGTGAGATAACCCAATAAGCTCTGCAGAGTTTTTATGACAGAACTCAGGTATTATCAGTAGTTTTCATGACAGAACTCAGGTATTATCAGTAGTTTTCATGACAGAACTCAGGTATTAGTTATCTGTCAGTAGTTTCTTTGTCTTCCCCCCCCCCCCCCCGAGAGTCTTCAGCAATTACAGAGCAGTAGACAGCGGATGAAGGTCCCCTCCACTTAAAAACTCCTGACTTTGACTATACAGAAGGTTATTTGTACAGAACTTGTCACCAAGAGCACCCTTTTCACATTATTTCACTGGAGGGGGGGCTTCTCTGTACTTCCTTAGAATCTTAGAGTAATGCCGTTATTATTTTATATAATTTTCACAGTGCTAACCTCTAACGTGAAACTCGTATTATAAGTTGATACATCTACACAAAGACAATGATTACCGTCAGCGAATCTCTTAGTTATAACAATATTGTGTTGCTATGAAGGGTTGTGTTTGGGTGAAACACATTTATATACAAATTTAACACATTTAAAACAGCTCAGTGTTATTTTTTTTCTCACTCGAACCAGTGGAATATCAGGAATATTGCCACTCTGTGATTCCTACGCCACCCGTGCTTCGCTCTCGTGGCTGCGGGCGCATCACAGCCGTGGTCATATTCATGATATTCCACTGGTTCTCGTGTATTATTGCTTAAGTGTATTGTAATATATATATATATATATATATATATATATATATATATATATATATATATATATATTGTAAAATTGCCAATTTCCTATGTAACAAAAACACTTACCTTTCACTACCACCCTACCAAAGGGTTAACCCTTTCACTGCGACAATACAGGTTAACCATTTCACTGCCACATGACAAAAGGTTACAGTAACCCTTTCACAACCACAATACAGATGGTTAACCCTTTCACTGCCACACTACAGACGGCTAACCTTATGTAGTGTGGTAGTGAAAGGGTTAAATTTGCAATTTCTTGTAAAATGGTGAATACACAATTACTGTGTAAATGCGTATCCTATGGTGCTGGTTAAGTCCTTGTTGTGACACATAGGGGACGTGGAACCGTCACGGCTGCAGGAGAACAAGTGTCCAAAACCCCAACCGTGAATCTATCCTGACAGCAGGTAGGGAACAAAAACAAGGAAAAGGCAGACAGCTGAGCTGACAAACCTAATAATATATACAATTAGAAAGTAGAAAAACACTAAGAAGACGGATATCTGGAGGGATAACACGTAGGAATAACACAAAGGATTCCCCCAGGGAGGGGGAACACTAGGAAACAACTTACTGCAAACATCAAACCATCATCCAACAAACCACACAGGGGAGAATAAACACACATACGACATGTGGGGATGATAAGGATCCAGGAACAGTTGGTGACAAACAAAGAACTGCAGAAACTAGACAAGGAGAAAGACTGAACACAGAACTACAGCACATAGACAGTGACACACAATACATACATACTGTATTATATATAGGAACTAGGTCACTTTAAGAATAGTATAGTATAACTTGAGATTGTATAATATAGCATGTACATAAAGACCCAGTGCCTCATCCGTAGCTAACAGTGTA
>NC_140176.1:100246661-100264161 GCF_963971535.1 Notolepis coatsorum
CATCCCTCTCTCACACCCCCCTCCCTCTCTCACACACACCCCCACCATCCCTCTCTCACAC
Source organism: Notolepis coatsorum (assembly GCF_963971535.1). Classification (NCBI taxonomy): domain Eukaryota; kingdom Metazoa; phylum Chordata; class Actinopteri; order Aulopiformes; family Paralepididae; genus Notolepis; species Notolepis coatsorum. Next base: position 100,246,723 of record NC_140176.1, read on the forward strand.
CCCCCTCCCTCTCTCTCACACATCCTCCCTCTCACCCCCCCCTCCCTATCACACCCCCCTCCCTCTCCTCACCCCCCTCCCCTCTCACTCCCCCCTCCTCCCTCCTCTCTCACCCTCCTCCTCCCTCTCTCACACCCCCCCTCCCTCTCTCACCCTCCTCCCTCTCTCACCCTCCTCCCTCTCTCACACCCCCCTCCTCTCCTCCTCTCACACCTCCTCCCTCTCTCACCCCCCTCCCTCTCTCTCACACCTCCCTCCCTCTTCACACCCCTCCTCCCTCAAGGCCAAAACATGTAAAAAAAAATTTTAAAAGAGGTGTAATTTTTTTTTTATAATAATAATGTTTTATATCGGCCCATATCGGCCCTATCTTGATATCGGACCGATACCGATGTGTACAAAAACGGCCATATCGGCCGATATTATATCGGCGGCCGATATATCGTGCATCACTACTTTATTATATCCCTGATTATTATGTCTTTATACTACGGAGATATACACACTTTACAGTTTGACGGAGAGATCAAATTTAACACAAACGTTTCTAAAGATAATTAAGCTTTCTCTGCATATTTTCACACCGCCAAACAAAGTAGCCTACTGGGTCCTTTGTCTCAGAATGGATTCAGTAGCTTTCATTTTTCTGAGCGTCTGCGTCTCCGACACTGAAAGTACTCGGCCCCTCCCCCACGACACAACTGTAGTTCTTTAAACCTCTTAAGCCCGACGGGTCTAGTACCGGATCCAAGCCATAAATCAATATCTCCAGACTGTATGACATAATGTTGCGTTTTTTTCTTTTCTTTATGTAGCCAAGAGTAAATACCCTAATCCGGTCACAACAGCAGTCATAGTGTATATTTTCAACAATACGTTTGTTTACCAATAGGTCAAAGTGTTATTAAACAGCGAGGTCAATTATACAGCCGGGACAAGTTAACGATAATTAACACATTTCCAAGTCGTATTCAATTTAGCAAATAAGGAAACAGAACATTTCAAAGCACTAGAAATTGCGAATATCTAATTTTTTACGTATTTCTGAATCGCGCAACGGCATTTTCTGAAGAATCCTCCCCGCTGAGATATGGCGGCCTAGACTATGCCACTAACTGAGATTGTATGTGTGTGTGAGACGCTGCACATAGTTTGATTAACAAGCAGGGCTGCTAAAAAGTCCTGTGCCGACACAACATAACCACACACACACACACACACACACACACACACACACACACACACACACACACACACACACACACACACACACACACACACACACACACACACACACACACACACACACACACACACACACACACACACACACACACACACACACACAACACACACACACACACACACACACACACACACACAACACACACACACACACACACACACACACACACACACACACACACACACACACACACACACACACACACACACACACACACACACACACACCACACACACACACACACACACACACACACACACACACACACACACACACACACACACACACACACACACACACACACACACACACACACACACACACACACACACACACACACACACACACACACACACACACACACACACACACACACACACACACACACACACACACACACACCACACACACACACACACACACACACACACACACACACACACACACACACACACACACACACACACACACACACACACACACACACACACACACACACACACACACACACACACACACACACACACACACACACACACACACACACACACACACACACACACACACACACACACACACACACACACACACACACACACACACACACACACACACACACACACACACACACACACACACACACACACACACACACACACACACACACACACACACACACACACACACACACACACACACACACACACACACACACACACACACACACACACACACACACACACACACACACACACACACACACACAGGTAGGTAAAATCCCAAGGTCTTACCTGTACCGGAGGAGGGGCGCCATGGAAAACAACAGGAAGGTCATGAGAGAGAGATAGAGGGAGAGAGGGAGAGAGAGAGAGAGAGAGATAGAGGGAAAGAGAGGGAGATAGGGAGAGGAGAGAGAGAGAGAGAGAGAGAGGGAGAGGGAGATAGAGGGAGAGAGGGAGAGAGAGAGAGGGAGAGAGAGAGAGAGAGATGGTAAATAATAATAATAATAATAATAATAATAATAATAATAATAATAATAATAATAATAATAATAATAATAATAATAATAATAATAATAATAATAATAATAATAATAATAATAATAATACATCCGATTTATAGTGCACTCTACATTTGGAAACCAAATCTCATAGTGCTACAGGGTAAAACATAAAAAAAATTAAAAATAAAAACGCATAAAACATAGAAAAGGCGTGTATAAAAGGTTAAAACTAAGAGAAGGCTTTTTTGAAGAGGTATGTTTTTAGTCCTCTTTTAAAGGAAGCGGTGGTCCGTGGTGCTCTGAGGTGGTCAGGGAGGGCGCTCCACAGGCGGGGAGCATAAATACACAGGGCTGATACAACATGTTCTAACAACACAGACTAATTATTAGGCAATGACTCAAGAGCGGGGAAATGACTGAAATCAATAACCTCAAATGTATATAATATAGCATGTTTCATAAATTCATAATCTGTACTGTATAGTTTGTGAGCCGGGGCACGGGACAGATGTATTACTCAACCCTCTCGCACGCAAACGGTTCCAAAGATATGAATGTTTCTCTGCATATTTTCACACCGCCAACAAAGTACTGGGCCCGTTGTTTCGGAATGGATTATTATGGTGCGTCTCCTCTCCTCTCATGTCATCGATATTGCGCCCCCAGCCCCTCCCCTCGACATTGTAGTTCTTTGAATAGAGTGCGGGGGGAAAACAGCCGTACAGTCTAACAATAATTAACGTATTTACAAGTCGTATTATGTTTTGCAAATAAGGAGACAGATAGAGAAACATCTCAAAGCACTCAAAATTGCCAATATCTCCATTTCAACCATTTTCTGAATAGCACAACATTTTGGGGGTTTTCTGGAGAATGGTGAGCTCTGTAACAAGTCGAGTTAGACCGTGTCATTTCTGAGCGTCTCCGTCTCCGACATCTGAGACTGAAAGTACTCGGCCCCTCCCCTACGACACAACTGTGGTTCTTTAGACAGTGAGGGAAATTATACAGCCGGACAAGTTAACAATAATTAACACATTTACAAGTCGTATTCAATTTAGCAAATAAGGAAACATATAGAGAACAATTTCAAAGCACTAGAAATTGCGAATATCTCATTTTTGACATATTTCTGAATCGTGCAACGTTTTTTCGGCATTTCTGAAGACTCCTCTCCGCCGAGATATGGCGGCCTAGACTGTGAGTCACAAATATACATTCAAAGTACAGATTACCAGCATTAATATTCAGCTGATCCTGTGACATTTGGGGCGGAATTATGATGGAATTATTTATATCCATTAACCATTGCAGGCCTTTTTAACCTCTTATCTTGCAGCGATGTATTACTTGAACCACTTATAGCACATGCATGAGTCTGGTCTCTTTTGAAGAACTACTCTGAGTGCTACTGTAATAGTTACAGAGGGTTGAACACACTGAATTAAAGGTTTTGTTTTGTTTGTGCTTTGTTGACTTGCAAACGGATGCCTGTTTTTTGAGTTCCAGCTGAGAGGTAGGAGCTGGAAAACACAACGGTTCCATAGCCTGACGTCTTATCTAGTACAGATTTGGTCACTCATGGTCAGAGTGACTGGCTTCCTGCGCTGGGAGTGTCAGGCTTGGGGGGGGGGGGGGGGGGGTGTAGGACACACACACAAAGGGGAATCTTAAAGTTACCCCAGAATAAAATAAATAAAAATTAAAACTGTAGGAAACACAAAACACCAGTATAAGATAACTGGGGTAAAAATCCCAAAATAACCACCACTGCCTAGCAGTTGAAAACTACAAGAAAACCAATAGCACTAGAGACAGAGAAAACCCTACTATTGAGGGATAAACATGAAATGGACAAGCCTCCGAACACAGTCGACCAAACCTACATAAAGGCGCTGCACACCTGACACCAATCAGGTGGCAATCAAGCCCACACACCTGCCCTGCCGCATGGCAATTAAGTGGTGTCTGGTGATTGACAGCTGTCCCTCACAGAAAAGACAAAATAGACAGCTGTCCCTCACAGAAAGACAAAATAGACAGCTGTCCCTCACAGAAAGACAAAATAGACAGCTGTCCCTCACAGAAAGACAAAATAGACAGCTGTCCCTCACAGAAAGACAAAATAGACAGCTGTCCCTCACAGAAAGACAAAATAGACAGCTGTCCCTCACAGAAAGACAAAATAGACAGCTGTCCCTCACAGAAAGACAAAATAGACAGCTGTCCCTCACAGAAAGACAAAATAGACAGCTGTCCCTCACAGAAAGACAAAATAGACAGCTGTCCCTCACCATCGCAGCCAACACTTCCCTCTAAGCATCCTGCCTCAAAATATGAAATCAAACGAGCATCTCTTTAGTGAATGCCTTCAAGTGAAACTAATGACTGGAAACATGAGGGCCTGTAATCATCTCCCAGATGTCTGAAGAATATTGCAAACAGTTGTCTCTCTTTTGTCCTGCCATTTCATAAGCAAGCTTAAGAGCTTTTGTCACCGACTGAGAGGGAGACAGCCGTTTTGTCAAGCGGGGGAGGGGGGGAGGGAGGGGGTTGAGCTTAAGTAATTGTATCTTTTATCGCTAAAGGAGGAGCACAGAGAAGGAGTAGTAGTGACAGTAATGGTTTCTAATGGCGGTAGTGGTCTCAAATGTTATTGCGGTGCAGCAAGATATGAAATTATTGTGAAGTGACAGTGGTTCAGGAGGTAGAGCGGTTGTCTGGTAATCTGAAGGTTCCCGGTTCCTTGAGAAAGACACTCACAGTGACCACCTAACTGCTCCTGACAAGCAGGTCGGCACCGTGCATGGACGCCTCTGCCGTGAAGGTGTGAGTGAATGTGTGAGTGAATGTGTGAGTGAATGTGTGAGTGAATGTGTGAGTGAATGTGTGAGTGAACGTGTGAGTGAACGTGTGTGTGAACGTGTGAGTGAACGTGTGAGTGAACGTGTGAGTGAAGGTGTGTGTGAATGTGTGTGTGAATGTGTGAGTGAATGTGTGAGTGAATGTGTGAGTGAATGTGTGTGAATGTGTGAGTGAATGTGTGTGTGAATGTGTGAGTGAATGTGTGTGTGAATGTGTGTGTGAATGTGTGTGTGAATGTGTGTGTGAATGTGTGAGTGAATGTGTGAGTGAATGTGTGAGTGAACGTGTGAGTGAACGTGTGTGTGAACGTGTGAGTGAACGTGTGAGTGAACGTGTGAGTGAAGGTGTGTGTGAATGTGTGTGTGAATGTGTGAGTGAATGTGTGAGTGAATGTGTGAGTGAATGTGTGTGAATGTGTGAGTGAATGTGTGTGTGAATGTGTGAGTGAATGTGTGTGTGAATGTGTGAGTGAATGTGTGAGTGAATGTGTGAGTGAACATGTGAGTGAACGTGTGAGTGAATGTGTGTGAATGTGTGAGTGAATGTGTGTGTGAATGTGTGAGTGGATGTGTGAGTGAATGTGTGAGTGAATGTGTGAGTGAATGTGTGTGTGAATGTGTGTGTGAATGTGTGAGTGAATGTGTGAGTGAATGTGTGTGTGAACGTGTGTGTGAGTGAATGTGTGTGTGAATGTGTGAGTGAATGTGTCGGTGAATGTGTGAGTGAATGTGTGAGTGAATGTGTCGGTGAATGTGTGAGTGAATGTGTAAGTGAATGTGTGAGTGAATGTGTCGGTGAATGTGTGAGTGAATGTGTGAGTGTGAATGTGTGAGTGAATGTGTGAGTGAATGTGTGAGTGAATGTGAGGCTTAAAGCGATTTAAATAAAGTCCATTTACCATTCAAGAAGAGACTTGAAACTTAGATCTAACCAGCTGACAAGAAAGAAACTTGGATTACAGTACAATGCTATACAGTTACCATGCACTCCTGAAGGTGCTTTGACGATATAGGCCTCATAGGATTAGTTTATAATGTTAAAATGTTTTGTTATAAATAATGTTATAATGTTTTATCACCCCAAAAGCCCTGTTGTTTGTAGAAAAACTGGGCTTTTGAGGTGATGAAATCACTGCGCCCAGGCAGCAGTGGTTCGGCAAAAAAATTATATCTGCTTAGAAAACGAAAATGTCTAATTCTTTATTTTATTTTTTACGTGGTAAATACACAGGTCACAACATGTTTACAGGAAAGTTTTGGAGTTGTATTTGGAGTGTATTTCGTGACTGTTGGGAACTAGGCTACACTGGCACACCTACTTCCAGTGAATGCCGCTAAGCTAGGCTAACGGTGCGGCTGTTCCCTAAGCCTAATGCAAGCACAGAGAAGAAAAAGGTATGTATCTGCTTGTCTAACTCCAGGGTAGATGGCACATAAGCTAATTTCCCCAAAAGTTGGCGTGTTCCTTTAATACAATTTTAATTTATTTACACACCTTATCACCAGAAGCTGTAATGTGTTCTGGCTCAAGCTACGTGAATCTGCTATGCATTCAAGATTATTCTGTAAACACACGTAAAAAAAAAAACAAGTCAGCAGAAAAAAATATATTACAATCTGGGATGACTCATCAGTTTTGGGGGGGATTATGTGTAACTTCGTTGCAGTTAAGTCTCTGTTCTGCTTTGGGGTATTTCTGGGGCTTACAACTGGATAGCACTGAGGAGACATTCCTCTTGATTTACACTAAGTACTCCCTGCTGTTAGCGGAGCTGTGTGGGCCGGGCTAATACCACACCTGCGGCCCTGCTAAGCCAAGCGTATCCCTCGTGTGTGAGCGCTACAGGAGGCCTCGGGATAGCAGATGATAGGAAAGTAAAAATGGAGGCCTTTAAGGTTTTTAAAAGGAACTACACTTCCAACGTGGTTCTTTTTTGGCTACTAATGGGTTTTCAAACGACAAGACCTCCTATAGCACCGTTTATTGGAGCAAGCAATTCCCAGGCTCTGAGCCGTCGTTATTATTAAGACTGAGACCACTTATCGATTTATCGATAATTATCGATAACTGCGTGAAACCAATAAGTGGCGTCATTTATCGATTTTTTGTAAAAAAAAATACTGTAAGAATATCTTTTTATTTAACGGTAGTTTGTGTGTGTGTGTCGTGGGCCAACTACAGCATCGAAAAAACTACATGACACACACACACACACACACACACACACACACACACACACACACACACACACACACACACACATAATATATTTTTTTTCTTTTTTAAGAAAAAAATAGTTTAAACTATTTATATTTTTTTAACATGCAAAATAATAATAGAAAATCTATATTTATCGATAATTTTGTCCCGATTTATCGATTTTTCCAAATGGCATATCGTCTCAGCCTCAGTCGTTATGGTCTCTCTTGATCTGGATGACCTCACCTCTGCCATCTTGGAAGATAAACGTCGGTGGCCGGTGTATTAGAGAACAACCGTCTGACGGCTGAACGCTCGCTGCGGAAAATAACCTGGTTTGTAAGAACAAAGTGACATCAGCTTTGGCCACAAAGCTTTTGCCAACATGTTGCTGGCCGACCAGAGCCAGACGCTCTCTAAAGGGTGTAAATGGTAAATGGTGCATTTATATAGCAGCTTTTTATCCAAAGCGCTTTACAATTTGTTCCTCACACTTTACGTTTGTTTTACCGTTTGGATCGCTGATCGGGGCTTTAAACCTCTCTCTTGAAGGGACAGCTTTGTCCGTTTTTGTCCGCTGTGCAACTCTCTTGGCCAGGAAAAAAAGATAGAATCCCTCTGCTACATCGTTGGCTACCCACAGTGCAATGGGGTCATGTGTCCTCTGGCAATCCCTGCCTTGTGCATCGAGACCCGGGAGGAGGAGGAGGAGGATGAGGAGGAGGAGGAGGAGGAGGAGGAGGAGGAGGGGGAGGAAGAGGAGAGGAGGAGGAGGAGGAGGAGGAGGAGGAGGAGGAGGAGGAGGGGGGGAGGAGGAGGAGGAGGAGGAGGAGGGGGAGGAAGAGGAGGAGGAGGAGGAGGAGGAGGAGGAGGAGGAGGAGGAGGAGGAGGAGGAGGAGGAGGGGAGGAAGAGGAGGAGGAGGAGGAGGAGGAGGAGGAGGAGGAGGAGGGAAAACCACTCGGTACCAGAGAAGGTTCCTCAGTGGAAGAGGACCTCGACTTTTAAGCCTGCTTTGTTTCCTGTGCTATTAGATGTCGTCTATTAGATGTAGTCTATTAGATGTTGTCTATTAGATGTAGTCCATTAGATGCAGTCTATTAGATGTCGTCTATTAGATGTAGTCTATTAGATGTTGTCTATTAGATGTAGTACATTAGATGCAGTCTATTAGATGTCGTCTATTAGATGTCGTCTATTAGATGTAGTCTATTAGATGTCATCTATTAGATGTCGTCTATTAGATGTCGTCTATTAGATGTCGTCTATTAGATGTCGTCTATTAGATGTAGTCTATTAGATATAGTCTATTATATGTAGTCTATTAGATGTAGTCTATTAGATGTAGTCTATTAGATGTCGTCTATTAGATGTCGTCTATTAGATGTAGTCTATTAGATGTCGTCTATTATATGTCGTCTATTAGATGTAGTCTATTAGATGTAGTCTATTAGATGTAGCCTATTAGATGTAGTCTATTAGATAGTCTATTAGATGTAGTCTATTAGATAGTCTATTAGATGTAGTCTATTATATGTAGCCTATTAGATGTAGTCTATTAGATAGTCTATTAGATGTAGTCTATTATATGTAGCCTATTAGATGTAGTCTATTAGATAGTCTATTAGATGTAGTCTATTATATGTAGTCTATTAGATGTAGTCTATTAGATAGTAGTCTATTAGATGCAGTCTATATAACACTGTTGCTTTCATGTTGACCCATCAAGAATAACGCCACAGCCAATTCAGGGGAATCTCACACAAGCGTATATGAATAACAGCACCATCGATGAGGACTGTCTCTTCGTTTTCAGACGACATACCGTACACTGTAAATTGTACACATGCCTTGTAAATTGTTGGGATTTCAGAATCTATAAGTGTCTGTGCCACGGTTGGCGTTACGCAATGCTTGTGTACTTCAGGAATATTGCATCAAGCAGCTACTGTTTGCTGCCTACGCTCAAGCCCACAAGTTTATTTTCTCTGAAACTGGGAGTATATATATAGAGAGAGAGATTCAGTCGAGCTCGCCAGTTCAGCACTAACCCATAGTCTATTGGATTAACGCATATACAGGGTTGAACTGTTAATGTTCTGGGCCGGTGTTATAATTTCCATAAGCCGTGATTCCTTTTGGCCTGCGGGGAATTCACTGAATTACTAACCGCAAACATAACGTTATTCCTTTGATGAACATGGCGTTGATTTATCCGCTCTGCGTAGGCTTGGCCAACAAAAGCCTCAAGCTCGGCCTAAAATCTCCTCGTTCATCATCGGGATAGCAAACCCCTTCCAATGTAATAGAATCTACAATCTGATAAGATAAGAAGGCTTCCACATTATTATCACATCACTTTGGTTCAAGGCTACGGAATAAAACGTCCGTCATCTGAATAGAGGAGGGAAAAAGCCAATGCCCGGGCGCGGAAGGTGCGACGGAATCCATTTGACACCGGAAATGCCACTCTGAAAGAGTTAACTCTTTAAATGCCATGCCTGGTTTTCCATTTTACCGCTTGAATGCCACCATCCGCGCCAATGTTAACGTTAATATCGCCTAATCTATGTTTTAAATTATGGCTATGTGTCTAATCTGCCCATCGCATTATCAAAGACTATGTTCCAGACAGTGCTGTGAAGGCAGATTGTTTTTTTATCGCGTCGTTGCCGTTTCAGAGCAGTTAGAAAAGCCCCCGTTTTGATATAAAAAACAACTCATTCTGGAGCATTCTATGAAAATCGTCTTTTAGTGGAATATTCCACAACATTGATATTCGTCGGCCTTTTTATGAATCGTTTTCAAATAAACGCTAGATGATCAATATTATACGTGCACGCACGCACATTACGGCCGCGCGCGGACAATCGCCTTGTTGATTTCCTCTCGGACTTTTACAGTGAAAACGAAAGAAGAGATTTCACAAAACAGCTTATAACTTCATCAAAATTACTCTGATTATCCTACCACTGATAACATAGAGTCCTTACCTGACATCAGATGGTATCCAACTGGTATATTCCAATTCCTGATCACCATTCGAAAAAATCGATACGTGTATGGATCCAACGCGACACAGTGGTTCTCCATGATCCGCGGAGATCTGAGGCTCCAGAATGAACTCTAGTAACCCCGGCTGGATCAGTGAACTGGAAAATGTGGAGTACCGGATTTTTTTCCCCATTCATTTTCATTGAGTCCATTCCAAAATCACTTATGTCATCTGGGAGACGACAGGGGGCGCTTTTTTCCACAGTGATCACCGGCGCAGCTCGGCAATACTCGGGTAGGCTCTCATGCTTAACCGAAAGGTCTTCACCCCAACTCAAACCGTCTCACTCAGACGCAACCTGCCCTCCCTATCCCCCTCCACCCTCTCCTCTGACATACTATCCACTCTACCTTTGAGTGACACCTTCTCTGCTCTCTCCACAGAGATGGCAACCTCCACCCTCCTCTCAGCCCTTGCAACCTCCTTCGACAAGCTCTGTCCCCTCGTTGAGAAACCTGCCCGCCGTTCCCCACCCAGTCCATGGCTGACAGATCCAGTGAGAGAACAAAGACAGGTCCTGAGAGCAGCTGAAAGGAAGTATAGAAAGTCACGCCTCACTGCTGACATCGACACATATCACAACCTCTTGTTAACATTCTCCAAAACCATTACTAATGCCAAAGCTTCTTTCTTTCACCATAGGATCGAGGCCTCTGCCAAGAATCTTCGCAAACTGCATGCTACCATGTCCTCCCTCCTCACTCCCCCCCCACCCCCCCCTCCCTCATCTTTCTCTGCCGAAGACTTTGCGATCTTCTTTGAGGAAAAAGTGGAGAACATCCGCAGCTCCTTCTCCCAACCCCCACCCATTCCAAATGCTGAATCGAGAACCTCATCCTTCACTCTGTCATCTTTCTCTCCCATTACAGAAGCCGAGACCCTGACACTGGTAACGTCGAACCGTCCGACTACATGCCAGCTGGACCGGCTACCTTCCCCACTCCTCCAGTCCATAGCACCAGACATCCTCCCATTCCTAACTGCAACCATCAACTCCTCACTCAACTCGGGGGTGGTCCCCACCTCCCTAAAACAAGCCAGAGTCACGCCCCTCATAAAAAAACCATCCCTGAACCCTACCGTCATAGGCAACTACCGTCCTGTCTCTCTTCTCTCCTTCCTTTCTAAAACACTTGAACGTGCTGTATCCAACCAACTTACTGCTTATCTCTTACAGAATGACCTCCTAGACCCTAATCAGTCAGGCTTCAGGACTGGTCACTCCACAGAGACAGCCCTCATTGCGGTCACAGAGGCACTTCACTTAGCAAAAGCGAAAGGCCTCTCCTCTGTCCTGATTCTCCTAGATCTATCTGCAGCCTTCGACACAGTCAACCACCAGATCCTCCTCGCGGCCCTCGCAGGAATGGGAGTGGCTGGCTCTGCGCTGACATGGTTGTCATCATACCTCAATGACCGCTCCTACCAAGTGTCATGGAGAGGGACCCTGTCGGCCACCCGCCCCCTGCGGACGGGTGTCCCCCAGGGCTCGGTTTTAGGACCCCTTCTCTTCTCCCTCTACACTAAATCACTGGGTAACATTATCACGTCTCATGGCTTCTCCTACCACTGTTATGCCGACGATACTCAACTCTTCCTCTCCTTCCCTCCCTCAGATATCCACGTCTCTGAGCGGATCTCGGCCTGTCTGTCCGACATCTCCGCCTGGATGACGACCAACCACCTCAAACTGAACCTAAGCAAAACAGAATTGCTCCACCTGCCGGCCAAATCCTCCCCCCTGACCGACCTTTCCATCACAGTCGAGAATGCAGCTGTGACCGCGTCCCCGACCGCCAAGAACCTTGGTGTTGTCCTCGACGACCAGTTGAACTTCTCTGCTCACATCGCAGCGACAACCAGAACCTGCCGATTCCTCCTGAGCAACGTCAGAAGGATACGCCCCTTCCTGACAAAAGAAGCCACCCAACTCCTCGTCCAATCAACAGTCATCTCCCGCCTCGACTACTGCAACGCACTGCTCGCTGGCCTCCCGGCCACTGCCACTAAGCCTCTTCAACTCATTCAGAACGCAGCGGCCCGCCTGATCTCAAACCTACCGAAGTCGGCCCATGTCACCCCACTTCTTAGGGACCTGCACTGGCTCCCCATTGCTGCACGAATCCGCTTCAAGGCCCTTGACCTAGCATACCGTGCGGCAAAGGGAACTGCTCCCGCCTACCTCCGGTCAATGGTCTCTAACTACACACCCTCAAGACCCCTACGCTCTGCATCTTCTGGCCGCCTCAGACCTACTCCTATCCAAGCTCCGGGAGGGTCATCAAAGAGAAGTCGCCTATTCTCAGTCCTTGCCCCACAATGGTGGAATGAACTACCCACCCCAGTTAGGACAGCCGAAACACGTCCAATCTTTCGCCGTCGACTAAAGACTCACTTCTTCAACCATTATCTGAATTAATAAAAAAAAAAAAAAAAAAAAAAAAAAAAAAATCTAACCCTAACTAACCATACTGTCATGCACTTGTCCTAATAAACTAACCTACACTGTAGCACTCAACACTTTGATGAACATTGTTACTCAGCTGATAGAGTTGTGCTCTTCCTGATGGCTTGTCGTACAGAACTTGTAAGTCGCTTTGGATAAAAGCGTCAGCTAAATGACTAAATGTAAATGTAAATGTAAATGGGTGATGCAATAATTTTTCAGATCGCAAAAAAAAAAAAAAAAAAAAGAAATCCGAGAAATCTCGTGAGTGGCTAGCAACCACCTATAAAAAAACACGAGAAATCTCGTGAGTGGCACTGAAAGAGTTTTAAAAAGGTCCACGCACGAATAACATGCACGCGCGAATCAAAAAAGCTTATCAAACGCCGACGTCACTACAGGTGCATATTAATGAGCCGAATCTAAAAGCGTATCAGACGCTAGCACGGCCGTGACGTCACTTCAGGAAATGCCTTGCCCGTCCGGGTCATAGTACTATATCAATGGTGGCCCACTCGGTGCATCACAGTTAGCCCAATAGCTCCGCCGTCCCTGCTACAGTCGGGACCACTACACTGACGTTAGCCTATGGTTCTCTCCTCTTTGTGTGCCCCCGTCCTCGCGGGTGTCCTGCGGAGGAGCTTGTGGACGCGACAACAGCGGCGGCCGTAGCGTAGGGTGTTTGAGCCTGTAGCATTAGTTAGCTCATAGCTATCGTGTACCACTAGCCTTTACGGGCTCGAGCACCCTACAGGCTGCCACCATTGTCGCGTCCATGGGCCCCCCGGCAGGGTACCCGTGGGGACGGGGTGTACAGAGAGGAGAGAACCATTTTGGGTCGGCCGTTCATGCCGGCCAGCGAGCCGGATGTCGGGATATGTTGTTAGCACAATAGCTACCAAGCTAAGCTATGTTAGCTACTAACGTTATAAACACAATATGTGTACAACGACACAATGATTTACATTATTACAAATATGGTAACGTGGTTGTGGCTTTTACAAATAGTGGTTAGCTTTAGAGATGGATGGCTATAATCACGGAGCAATAGTGTTAGGTGAAACAGATACATTTTCATTCGGCTATTAGTAGCAAGCATATATCTATGGTAGCAAGGCTCTCTGCCTGCAGTGCCTGCCACTAGCTGTGTGTGACTCTCAGCGCCCCCTGGTGAGCCCCCTGGTGCCCTGCACCTGTTGTGACGAGACCATTTCGATTACACACGCACGTTATGAACCATTGATTAAAATATCCACGTGCGTGGTGATTGTGTTGGGCAGACAAAATGTTTGATAAAAACGCTAAAACTGGGTCAATTTCAATACTTTTTTTTTCTTTCTTCATGAAAGTCACCGTTGGCCTAGTCCACATTGTTTATTGAACAAAAATACAACGTGAAGGTTGGCCTTTAACACTTTGATTGCCGGAAAACGCTTTTTCACGTCATTCAGAGCCATGCTAAAGGTGCCGAGGACGCCGTAACTCGTCTTTTATATCAATATTTCAAAAATCTGTGATCGAAATCATATTTTCTTTCCGGAGCCCTGAGATGTGCTGGGCCCCGTTCCCCGTACCTGGTTCAACTAAGTCGATCAAGATGTCATTATCCAGATTCAGTTAACCCGATGTTTGAAGCCGGGATTTTCCTGTTCCTCGAAGGTGGATTCAGTCTCGTTAACTCAAGCCAGACTTGAGACCCAGGATAAGTGCGCGTGCCCGCCTCAGCCGAGAAGGCAGCAAGTGTCGAGAGCAGAGATCCTGATTCTCTAGCGGCATTGATTGATTAATTGATTTAAAACTTTAGTAACATATTGCAGTACGGCTCAATCGCCTCGCCGACAAGTTAAATGCGTTATCTATAGGCTAATTTTAAGTCCCTCATTACCTCAATCAATCAGATTATATTTCTTTAAACTTGCCTGCTGGATTGAATAATCAAATGAGATCTTGCTAGCGAAAATAATTAGTTAAACTGTTATACAGAATTACGATACGGCTCTCTTACCCATTGATTGATGTGTGGTCGATCTTTTACTTATCTCCACTGTGGTCTAACGGGTTGTTCTTTTGACTTTCACGCAGACGACCGGGGTTCGAAACCCTAGTCTTTTCCTTCTTTTTGCAATATAGGAATAATTCAATTTGGTGCACGTTGAGAGCTATATAAAGAATGACATCCTCAATGCATGTAGATTTATAATATTTTAACTTAAAACCAGGCTACTTTGGCGTATAATCATTAATATTATATTCCAAAAATGTATATTGGAAACACGGGGTTTCGAACACCGGTCGCTGGGTTGGCAGGATTGAGCACTACCGCTGCGCCACTGTGCCAGATGGGATAAATTCATTGTTTATACATTAATGAACGAGAGACCCGTGTTTAGAATATTCTTTATTTTGAATGAAGTTTTATTTCTTTATCCTCATTCATTAATGTGACATCAACGGCTCATTCAATTTCTCAAATCCGTCAAACAGCGCATCTCATCAGACATCTTAATCCCAGTTACAATTAAAATAACCACATAATGTGTACATCGCACCGAGCGAGCGCCACGGTATATATAACGTGCATTATTTAGGACAAAGTGAATTTAGTATCAGCATTTTGGGTCTATTTTACATTTCAAAAGCCCCCTCTGGAAGAATGGAGCACAAAAACGTAATTCAGAATGGTATAATGCAGATCGTAGACTGTGGGAATAATTTCAGGAAACGGGCTGTCACTTCTTTGCGGGGGCGTGGCGATGGTTGATCCGGCTAACTTGAACTTAAACCCTGCTTTCGACCAGGCTCAAACTTTTGGATCTGTTGTCATGGTGATTTGGATAATCCAGGTACGGGGAGCCGGAAAGTCCGGCTTAAGTCAGACTTCACCGAAAGTTATCCGGCTAACTCAGTTATCCAGGTACGGGGAACGGGGCCCTGGTGGGCTCCCACCAACTGTCTAACGGTTCGAGAGCGCCATCTGGTGGCCGATCGGCAGATCGGCCAAGAGGGAGGGGCGCCCCAAACAGGAAGTGCTCATCCATATGAGCTCCGGGCACTCGCGTCCGGTAGCCGGACTCCATCTCAACACACTGGATGATCAATCGCTCGCCCTAACTCAATAAACAACGTTATTTGGACGTATATAGTATTATACAAGCTGGAAATGGTTCATCAGGATAAACATCCCATAATCGAAAACGGTCTACACCACGCTGATCGTCCAACGGCGCGAGGATGATACGGTAAGATTCAGCGTTATTTTTTAACGTGTTCCATATAAACTGTTATGATGAACATATGACCCACACTAGATGAATGATATAACGCTGCCCACGGAATTATAAACGATCCCCCGCCCATCCGGTCATCATCAGATCATACGTAGATCATTCTAGAAGTACGTCCAATTGATTTTTTTTTATATCGCCCCGATTGCCATCAAACTGTATTTCATCATCAATATAATGCATTTGGGGCTATAGATCACGTTCTGGAGAAAGCTGCAGAAAGAGATGAAAACATACTTATACATTAGACCATACTTTACTATGAATATGTGAATGAAAAAGTTTAACGTTGCTACACAATGAACAATACATATAGGACTTTGAATGGGCCCTAATAATGGCAATGTAGCAATAGAATTTAAAAAGTTATAGCCCTGCAAAGAAGGGGTACTTGTCCATAGACAAATAGAGCTGGCAATCTATGGTATATCATGAATTTAACCCATGGCAATCAAAGTGTTAAGGGGTTAACATTACTTCAGTTGTTTTATTTTTTTTGAATTATCTTTTTCCTCCTTCTTTTTCTGTTTTTCTCCCATCCCAATGTTAGTTGTTATGCCAATTCCCAATCCCCTTCCTGGTCGTTGCGCACTCTACCCCCTACCGTCGGTCTGGGAGGGCGGAGACTATCACATGCTTCCTCCGACACACCTGGCAGCGCGGACTCTCACTGAGAGAGTGTAACGTGTGGAAGGTCACACTACCTCTCCCAGATCCTTCCCTCGCTGTGCAGGCGCCGCGACCGAACTGTAGGAGTCGCTGTTTTACAACAACCAGGACCCACCCACGCCGGGCTCCCCACCCTCTAACACCGTCAATTGTGTCAGTATGGACGACCGACCAAGCCGGAGGCACTGCAGCTGGATTCGATCCCACTGTCTCTGCGGCGGTAGACAGACGCTTAGTCCGCTGCGCTACCCGGCCGCCCTTCAGTTGTATATTCAAGGACACCTCTCTCTCTCTGTGTATTCAGAACATAAATTCCACGACCGGCCTAAATAGCATTGAGATGTGTGTGGTAGTAGTGTACCCACCACCCTGTCGGTTAGCACGGACCTCTGGGAGGGGCTCGCTCACCCACTCATTCGCGGCCCTTATCTGGCCACCACTCCACCCCACCCCCACCCCGAGGTGCTGTCCCGACCTCAAAGCTCCAACAAGTCTGCGTGGACTCGAGCGCCCGGGCCAGGTGTGGGCTCGCAGTTAGACGGGGACTGTTTGACTAAAGGGTCTGATGGTTCCAGCCTCCGCCGCCGCTGCCAGCCCGCGGTGTTTATTCTCCGGGACAATGGGCGGCCTGTTGAGAGCTGCCGGCCCGAGCCAGATGTGTGTCACAGCTACTG
>NC_140176.1:100266661-100272995 GCF_963971535.1 Notolepis coatsorum
AAGCTGGCGGGGTGGGTCCGGGTCGTTGTAAACAGCGACTCCTACAGTTCGGTCGGGGCGCCTGCTCAGCGAGGATAGGATCTAAGGGGGGTAGTGTGATCCTTCCACACGTTACACCCTCTCAGGGAGGATCCGTGCTGCCAGGTGAAAAGAAGCGGTTGATTGGCTAGACGTGTGTCGGAGGAAGCACGTGATAGCCTCCACTCTCCCAGACCGACTGTGGGGGGTAAGTGCGCAGCGACCAGGAAGGGGATTGGGAATTGGCATAACAACTAACATTGGGATGGGAGAAAAACGGAGGAAAAAGGAGGGGGGGAAAGATCAAAAAGAAAAGAAAACAATGAGCACCTAGGCCTTGAGCACAGTTTGGATAGATTACAGATAGATTACAGATAGATTACAGATAGATTACAGATAGATTACAGATAGATTACAGATAGATTACAGATAGATTACAGATAGATTACAGATAGATTACAGATAGATTACAGATAGACAATGATGTTCTTGCCCTCTTTGGTGTTGGCAAAATCAAAGTAATAGAGTAGGACGGTAATATTATTACTGTAACACATTATTACCACTCAACACTGGGTATGGTCTTTGAGCTGATTCTTTCTACAAGGCTGTCTTAATGGGAAGCATGTTAGGAAGCATAGGAAGCATGTTAGGAAGCATAGGAAGCATGTTAGGAAGCACAGGAAGCATGTTAGGAAGCATAGGAAGCATGTTAGGAAGCATAGGAAGCATGTTAGGAAGCACAGGAAGCATGTTAGGAAGCATAGGAAGCATGTTAGGAAGCAATTCATTATTTAATTTTTTTATTCTGCAAAACGTGTAGATATATAAAATAAATGGGGGGGGGGGAACCTACAGTAGCCTGCATTTGGGATTTCTGTTGCTTTTTCCCTGTTGTACCAAACTGTAGCTTCTGTGTACCATTACGCACGCACGCACACACACACACACACACACACACACACACGCACGCACACACACACGCACACACACACACACACACACACACGCACGCACACACGCACGCACACACGCACGCACGCACGCACACACGCACGCACGCACACACACACGCACACACACACACGCACGCACGCACGCACGCACGCACGCACGCACGCACGCACGCACGCACGCACGCACGCACGCACACACACACACACACACACACACACACACACACACACACACACACACACACACACACACACACACACCACACCACCCACTGGGAGCTGGTGGAATCAAAGCAGATGGATTCCCAGGTCTTAGTCTGGTAGGTGAGGTGCTGAGGTGAGCATCATTGAATCAGCCCCCCCCCCCCCCCCCCCCCCTGGGTATAGATGCTCCTGCCCAGGCATCAGCACACACACATTAATCAATGGCCGGCTTCCTAACCCCCTCCCCTCTGGCTCGCTCTCTCCCTGACCCCCTCCCCTCTGGCTCGCTCTCTCCCTGACCCCCTCCCCTCTGGCTCGCTCTCTCCCTGACCCCCTCCCCTCTGGCTCGCTCTCTCCCTGACCCCCTCCCCTCTGGCTCGCTCTCTCCCTGACCCCCTCCCCTCTGGCTCGCTCTCTCCCTGACCCCCTCCCCTCTGGCTCGCTCTCTCCCTGACCCCCTCCCCTCTGGCTCGCTCTCTCCCTGACCCCCTCCCCTCTGAGCGCTCAGACCCGAGGAGGAGAACTCCTCTCCTCTCATGTCATAATCAGCGATCCATGGAGACGAGCAGAACATCGGGTCCCAGGAACCTGCTTCCCACAGACATTGTAAAATTAAATTCAAGGACTTTAAAGTACTTTTCCAAGCACTATTTTATTTTATTTTAAAAGGGCATTTAAAAGGATACAATTTACTTTTAAATGCGGGAAAAAAATCTGATCCAATATTTATGGCTTAAAACCAATTTCCGACAATTAGTTACACTTTAGATTAAAAAAAGAAAAAATAAGCAATTTCTTGATTCAGAACAATTTGATCACGGATGAACAAAACGTTCAATGCGAATGGTTGATTTGAATTCCAAGGACTTTGTAAGTCAAACTTTTTTTTGTGTGTAAAAAATCAAGCACTTTAAGCACTTCAAGGACCTCGTGCAAACCCTGTCACAGGAAGTAGAAACTCTGCTACCACTCACAGGAAGTAGAAACTCTGCTACCACGCACAGGAAGTAGAAACCATGCTACAACTCACAGGAAGTAGAAACCCTGCTACATCTCACAGGAAGCAGAAACTCTGCTACCAGTCACAGGAAGTAGAAACTCTGCTACCAGTCACAGGAAGCAGAAACTCTGCTACCACTCACAGGAAGTAGAAACTCTGCTACCAGTCACAGGAAGTAGACACTATGCCACAACTCACAGGAAGTAGAAACTCTGCTACCACTCACAGGCAGCAGAAACTCTGCTACCACTCACATGAAATAGAAACTCTGCTACCACTCACAGGAAGTAGAAACCCTGCTACCACTCACAGGAAGCGGAAACCCTGCTACCACTCACAGGAAGTAGAAAACCATGCTACCACTCACAGGAAGTAGAAAACCCGCTGGGCTCAGGGGGTCGAAGGAGCTCTGCAGAGGTGGCACCGGGCCAGACGTCCACGCCGCCATCGCCCGCGCGGCCTATGGTCCTTTTAACAGGCTCTTTTAACTCTGGCAGGGCTAACCGCGCAGGCTCGCCATGTTCTCTCACACTCTGCCAGATTGCGCGCCCCAAGGGTGTGTGAGATCCACATTTGCATAATTCTCTTTCAGGACGAAAGAACACGCACGTCCGACCCTATACTTTCATACTGTGGTAACCGTTGTATATTATGTGTACGTGCAACGCTATCATAACCGATAGGGCATACAGACCCTCATATGCGCCTTTGATCACACTGCCTACTTGCGCATTATGCGTTAATTAGATTGTTTACACTGCCTATTTTTACTTTCTACTGTACTATAATTTAATTTCCCGTATTTATGTCTCCTCCCCCCTCCCCCATGCTGCTATGATGCCTGAATTTCCCCCAAGGGGATCAATAAAGAGACATCTTATCTTATCAGGGACGATCGGATTGTAATCAGAGCCGATCACAACATATTTAGATTAATCAGTGTTGATTGTCATTCGCTATATTAAGCCTGATCACGTGCATATCCTTTCTTTTTATGAAATAAATAAAAAACATAACATGCAACGGCCCACATGTGGGTCCCTCTTGAGGACCAATTTCCCACCGGCACGTTGGCGACCTCTAGCGGCTCGGGTGTGCATATTTTTTAATACTATACAGTATATATATATATAGAATTAAAGCCCTATTTGTTGCCGATAGCCCCTTCAGGTGACAAAATCCGTTCAGCGGTCCTCGAGTGCGCCCAAGTATGCAGTATTGTACAAATACCACTCCTGACTCTCAAGCCTCTACCTCCGTCAATCATTTGGCAATCTCAAATATTATTGGACAGTGTTGTAACCAATGAGTAGGGCTTTCCAATGGTACCTGGCATGGGAATGAGCAAATCAGGGATATAGGTGAAAAGTAATGAGCCAAAACAGGAAGAGAATTCTCCGTTGAATACATTAAAGTCTATGAGAAAATAGTTTTCTGAGCCCTCTCACCTTTTACCAAAACCTCTTCTAATCACTCATTTCTGAACGGATTTTTATGAAATGTTGGACATGTACTACAAAATAATTCAGGCTATGGACCCATGGTGTATTTTCAGCCATACCCATGTTTTTGGAAATACTACCTCTGGACTACTAACTACTACAGAAAAACGTGAGTAACAAGTTTTTCTACAACTCAAGTTCAGACCTATGTTACTCTATTTCATTAGCACTAAAAGCGAGTTTTCTTTATTGTATCAGACACTCCAGAGTCATCTTTCAAAAGAGACCAGGTTCATGCATGTGCTATAAGTATAAAGTATAGTATTTTGGTTTGCAAAAAAAGTATGCAGTCCTCTAAAACGAAAAACTAAAATAGCCAATTTTGGGGGCGCCTGTTAAGAGGTTACGGGAAAGCTGTTATGTAGGCATTTAACCTCTTAACAGGTGGGCAGAAAAGTGGCAATTATTTTTACTTTCACTTCAGGACTGCATACTTTTTTTTGCAAAGCTTAGTTTTATACTTTATACTTATATCACATGCATGTGTCTGGTCTCTTTTGAAAGAGAACATTCTGAGGTTACTAATAAAAAAAAGGATAATCACTTTTAGTGCTAATGAAATAGAGTAACAGAGATTTGAACTTGAGTTGAACTTGAGTACTTACATTTCTCTTTAGTGGTTACCAGATTCCATTAGTCCAGGAAAGAGGTATGAGCTGGAAAACACTGCGGTTCCATAGCCTGAATTGTAGTACAGATCCAAATTTTATAAAAATATGTTCAGAAATGTGTGCTTGAGAGAGGTTTTAGTAAACCGTGTCCCAAAAAAGTTCCAAAATCCTCCATGGCCATCCACCTCTGTGTGTTCTGAAGTCTGAGTCACAACTCATTTTCGCTCATCAACTTTTACCTAGTTCCTATATTCGCACCCCCCCCCCCCCCCCCCCACATGGGGTATTGTTGGAAGCGGACACTCGTTGGCTACAACGCTGACCAATCATTTTCGCCATCAGCGGTGATTGGTCAGTTCTCGAGCGTATACTGTCTGACGTGGTTATTTGATGCGCGGCCTGTAAAAAGATGCTTGCCTGACATATCGTCATGGAACTCGAGAACCGAGGCACGGAATTGGTCAAGTGAGGTGGCAATCGTTAGGCGGCAAATTCAAGTTTCGAACGGTAATTTAACCTCTTCCAACCATGTCATCTGAAATGACATAATGGTCATAAATCAATATTTCTGGACTGTTCTATAAAACTAGCGATTTTAATTTAAAACGTATTCAAGTATAAACATCATGAACATGTCTCAACAGCATTCAGAATGTATATTATCATCAATACGTTAGTTTAGGAATAGGTTAAAGTGCTATATACAGTAGATTCTTCTTTGGAATGTCTGTATAATCCGCGAGAGGCAACCATTTTGTAAAACCTTGAACCATGGGAATTGTAGTTTTTTTGCGGCCATTTTGTAACGGAGATCCATAGGTCTGGTTCTGCGTTGGAATTTTGGAAAACTACACTTCCCTTAAAGTTCTATGGGATTCAAGGTTCAGAGTTCTCTATGAATTATTTCAATAACTGTTATTATTCGGGATAATTGTACCACAAAAGGTAAAGTTTTTGACAAATTTGAAAACGCAGTTAGTTTCTCTTCCCTATTGTTAGCATTCAGCAACAATTAGATTTGAAAATACTTTCAAAATGGTGCCACACTGATAAAAATAAAAAAGCTACTGTACATTACAGTAGATTTCATTATCTGTTCTCATGCACGCCTGGTGATACTAAATCCAAATTGAACTTGGGCATTTGAAAGATAATATATGTATATATATATAAATGTGCGAATTGGCTATAATAAGGTCATTTATAAGCCTCCTATTCTATATTCTATAATAATATTTCAAAAATTGCATTGGTCCGGATGGGAGAATTCAATACTGTATCTACAGAACCTTCTGTTGAATCATCTTCCCTTTATTAATTTCCTTAGATCTTTTGTACACATGATCTCAAGAAGGCACTGCACGAGATCAGTGGCAGTTTTTAATGTTTGGTCATTATTAGCATGGTGTTATTCACTGTCAAAGATGCAAAGAAAAATCATAATTCATATTCTCCTTTGTTTCATCACAATTTAAGCAAGCCTAGTAATAGACACAATATTTCTGACACTGTGAATACATTAGATAGATAGATGACCCTAGATACCAATAATATGCAAATGGCCCTTGTAGAAGTGGAGCAATATTCCATTTACCTAGGTATATATTTTAGGCGGATCTTCTGAAAATATTCCACGTCCCGCACACTTTCGGGCCGTTGCGTGGTAAGAGGTTTTAAGTGTGCAGCTGTATTATCTAGGAAAATACAAATATCAGACCGGGATTAAATGACTCGGATCGGGGGCAGGAAGACGTGACCGGGACATCCCCGACTGCCACGTTGAAATTCAGAGGTCAACTTAGAAGCCCCAGTAAGGTTATTGATCTGTTCCCTGTTCCACAGAAACCAGCGCTGCAGCCACTTGTGAACACATTAGCAGTAGCATTTCAGGGGGGGTTACATCGATCAAACGCAACTTGAAATGAGAAATAATTTTGCTCAACTTTTCTCGCTCGGAGGCGGGGGGGGGGGGGGGTGGAGTCGGTAGGAGGCGTGGTTCTGTACCAGGTGACCAAGAGACGAGTGTGTCTGCAGTATCATACT